>NW_026737373.1:0-42954 GCF_949786415.1 Peromyscus eremicus | reverse complement strand
TGCACACCTCCACAGGGACACACTCATTCTAACAGTTCAGTGTGCACACCTCCATGTGGGCACAGACATTTTAACAGTTTCAGTGTGCACAACTCCATGTGGACACAATCATTCTAACAGTCATTGTGCACACCTCCATGTGGTCACATTCTAACAGTTCAGTGTGCACACCTCCATGTGGACCACACTCATTCTAACAGTTCAGTGTGCACACGTCCAGGTGGGCACACTCATTCTAACAGATCAGTGTGCACACCTCCATGTGGGCACACTCATTCTAACAGTTCAGTGTGCACACCTCCACAGGGACACACTCATTCTAACAGTTCAGTGTACACACTCCACAGGGACACACTCATTCTAACAGTTCAGTGGGCACACCTCCATGTGGACATAATCATTCTAACAGTTCACTGTGCACACCTCCACAGGACACACTCATTCTAACAGTTCATTGTGCATCACCTGCATGTGACACAATCATTCTAACAGTTCAGTGTGCACACCTCCACAGGACACACTCATTCTAACAGTTTCAGTGTGCACACCTCCATGTGGACACACTCATTCTAACAGTTCAGTGTGCACACCTGCATGTGGACACACTCATTCTAACAGTTTCAGTGTTCACACCTCCACAGGGACACACTCATTCTAACATTTCAGTGTGCACACCCTCCATGTGGACATATTCTAACACTTCAGTGTTCACACCTCCATGTGGACACACTCATTCTACATTTCAGTGTGCACACCTCCACAGGACACACTCATTCTAACAGTTCAGTGTGCACACCTCCACAGGGACACACTCATTCTAACAGGTCAGTGTGCACACCTCCATGTGGACACACTCATTCTAACAGTTCAGTGTGCACACCTCCATGTGGGCACACTCATTCTCACAGTTCAGTGTGCACACCTTCATGTGGACACACTCATTCTAACAGTTCAGTGGTGCACACCTCCATGTGGACACACTCACTCCTAACAGTTACAGTGTGCAACACCTCCATTGTGGGACACAATCATTCTAACAGTTCAGTGTACACAACTCCATGTGGGCACACTCATTCTTACAGTTCAGTGTGCACACCTCCATGTGGACACACTCATTCTAACAGTTCAGTGTGCACACCTCCATGTGGGGCACACTCATTCTACAGTTCAGTGTGCACACCTCCATGTGGACACACACATTCTAACATTTCAGTGTGCACACCTCCATGTTGACACACTCATTGTAACAGTTCAGTGTGCACAACTCCACAGGGACACACTAATTCTAACAGTTCAGTGTGCACACCTCCATGTGGGCACAGTCATTCTAACAGTTCATGTGCACACCTCCATGTGGACACAGTCATTCTATTAGTTCAGTGTGCACACCTCCATGTGGGCACACTCATTCTAACAGTTCAGTGTGCACACCTCCATGTGGACACAGTCATTCTAACAGTTCAGTGTGCACAACACCATGTGGGCACACTCATTCTAACAGTTCAGTGTGCACACCTCCATGGGGACACACTCATTCTAACAGTTCAGTGTGCACACCTCCATGTGGACACACTCATTCTAACAGTTCAGTGTGCACACCTCCATGTGGGCACACTCATTCTAACAGTTCAGTGTGCACACCTCCATGTGGACACACTCATTCTAACATTTCAGTGTGCACACCTCCATGTGGACATATTCTAACACTTCAGTGTTCACACCTCCATGTGGACACACTCATTCTAACATTTCAGTGTGCACACCTCCACAGGGACACACTCATTCTAACAGTTCAGTGTGCACACCTCCATGTGGACACACTCATTCTAACAGTTCAGTGTGCACACCTCCATGTGGACACACTCATTCTAACAGTTCAAAGTGCACACCACCATGTGGACACAGTCACTCTAACAGTTCAGTGTGCACACCTCCATGTGCACACACTCATTCTAACAGTTCAGTGTGCACACCTCCATGTGGGCACACTCATTCCAACAGTTCCGTGTGTACACCTCCATGTGGACACAGTCATTCTAACAGTTCAGTGTGCAAACCTCCATGTGGACACACTCATTCTAACAGTTCAGTGTGCAAAACTCCATGTGGGCACACTCATTCTAACAGTTCAGTGTGCACACCTCCATGTGGACACTGTCATTCTAACAGTTCAGTGTGCAAAACTCCATGTGGCCACACTCATTCTAACAGTTCAGTGTGCACACCTCCATGTGGACACACTCATTCTAACAGTTCAGAGTGCACACCTCCATGTGGGCACACTCATTCTAACAGATCAGTGTGCAAAACTCCATGTGGGCACACTCATTCTAACAATTCAGTGTTCACACCTCCACAGGGACACACTCATTCTAACAGTTCAGTGTGCACACCTCCATGTGGACAAACTCATTCTAACAGTTCAGTGTGCACACCTCCATGTGGACACACTCATTCTAACAGTTCATTGTGCACACCTCCATGTGGACACACACATTCTAACAGTTCAGTGTGCACACCTCCATGTGGGCACACTCATTCTAACAGATCAGTGTGCACACCTCCATGTGGGCACACTCATTGTAACAGTTCAATGTGCACACCTCCACAGGGACACACTCATTCTAACAGTTCAGTGTGCACACCTCCATGTGGGCACACTAATTCTAACAGTTCAGTGTGCACAACTCCATGTGGACACAATCATTCTAACAGTCCAGTGTGCACACCTCCATGTGGACACATTCTAACAGTTCAGTTTGCACACCTCCACAGTGACACACTCATTTTAACAGTTCAGTGGGCACACCTCCATGTGGACATAATCATTCTAACAGTTCACTGTGCACACCTCCACAGGGACACACTCATTCTAACAGTTCAGTGTTTTCACCTGCATGTGGACACAATCATTCTAACAGTTCAGTGTGCACACCTCCACAGGGACACACTCATTCTAACAGTTCAGTGTGCACAACTCCATGTGGACACACTCATTCTAACAGTTCAGTGTGCACACCTCATGTGGACACAGTCATTCTAACAGTTCAGTGTGCAAAACTCCATGTGGGCACACTCATTCTAACAGTTCAGTGTGCACACCTCCATGTGGACACACTCTTTCTAACAGTTCAGTGTGCACACGTCCATGTGGGCACACTCATTCTAACAGATCAGTGTGCACACCTCCATGTGGGCACACTCATTCTAACAGTTCAGTGTGCACACCTCCATGTGGGCACAGTCATTTTAACAGTTCAGTGTGCACAACTCCATGTGGACACAATCATTCTAACAGTCCAGTGTGCACACCTCCATGTGGACACATTCTAACAGTTCAGTTTGCACACCTCCACAGTGACACACTCATTCTAACAGTTCATTGTGCACACCTCCATGTGGGCACACTCATTCTAACAGTTCAGTGTGCACACCTCAATGTGGACACACTCATTCTAACATTTCAGTGTGCACACCTCCATGTGGACAAATTCTAACAGTTCAGTGTGCACACCTCCATGTGGACACACTCATTCTAACATTTCAGTGTGCACACCTACATAGGGACACACTCATTCTAACAGTTCAGTGTGCCCACCTCCATGTGGACACACTCATTCTAACAGTTCAGTGTGCACACCTCCATGTGGACACACTCATTCTAACAGTTCAGTGTGCACACCTCAATGTGGACACACTCATTCTAACAGTTCAGTGTGCACACCTCCATGTCTGCACACTCATTCTAACAGTTCAGTGTGCACACCTCCATGTCTGCACACTCATTCTAACAGTTCAGTGTGCACACCTCCATGTGGGCACACTCATTCTAACAGTTCAGTGTGCACACCTCCATGTGGGCACACTCATTCTAACAGTTCAGTTTGCACACCTCCATGTGGACACACTCATTCTAACAGTTCAGTGTGCACACCTCCATGTGGACACACTCATTCTAACAGTTCAGTGTGCACACCTCCATGTGGACAAATTCTAACACTTCGGTGTGCACACCTCTAAGTGGACACACTCATTCTAACATTTCAGTGTGCACACCTTCACAGGGACACACTCATTCTAACAGTTCAGTGTGCACACCTCCATGTGGACATAATCATTCGAACAGTTCAGTGTGCACACCTCCACAGGGACACACTCATTCTAACAGTTCAGTGTTCACACCCTCATGTGGACACAATCATTCTAACAGTTCAGTGTGCACACCTCCACAGGGACACACTCATTCTAAAAGTTCAGTGTGCACACCTCCATGTGGACACACTCATTCTAACAGTTCAGTGTGCACACCTCCATGTGGGCACACTCATTCTAACAGTTCAGTGTGCACACCTCCATGTGGACACACTCATTCTAACAGTTCAGTGTGCACACCTCCATGTGGGCACACTCATTCTCACAGTTCAGTGTGCACACCTTCATGTGGACACACTCATTCTAACAGTTCAGTGTGCACACCTCCATGTGGACACACTCAATCTAACAGTTCAGTGTGCACACCTCCATGTGGACACAATCATTCTAACAGTTCAGTGTACACAACTCCATGTGGGCACACTCATTCTTACAGTTCAGTGTGCACACCTCCATGTGGACACACTCATTCTAACAGTTCAGTGTGCACACCTCCATGTGGGCACACTCATTCTAACAGTTCAGTGTGCACACCTCCATGTGGACACACACATTCTAACATTTCAGTGTGCACACCTCCATGTTGACACACTCATTGTAACAGTTCAGTGTGCACAACTCCACAGGGACACACTAATTCTAACAGTTCAGTGTGCACACCTCCATGTGGGCACAGTCATTCTAACAGTTCATGTGCACACCTCCATGTGGACACAGTCATTCTATTAGTTCAGTGTGCACACCTCCATGTGGGCACACTCATTCTAACAGTTCAGTGTGCACACCTCCATGTGGACACAGTCATTCTAACAGTTCAGTGTGCACAACACCATGTGGGCACACTCATTCTAACAGTTCAGTGTGCACACCTCCATGGGGACACACTCATTCTAACAGTTCAGTGTGCACACCTCCATGTGGACACACTCATTCTAACAGTTCAGTGTGCACACCTCCATGTGGGCACACTCATTCTAACAGTTCAGTGTGCACACCTCCATGTGGACACACTCATTCTAACATTTCAGTGTGCACACCTCCATGTGGACATATTCTAACACTTCAGTGTTCACACCTCCATGTGGACACACTCATTCTAACATTTCAGTGTGCACACCTCCACAGGGACACACTCATTCTAACAGTTCAGTGTGCACACCTCCATGTGGACACACTCATTCTAACAGTTCAGTGTGCACACCTCCATGTGGACACACTCATTCTAACAGTTCAAAGTGCACACCACCATGTGGACACAGTCACTCTAACAGTTCAGTGTGCACACCTCCATGTGGACACACTCATTCTAACAGTTCAGTGTGCACACCTCCATGTGGGCACACTCATTCCAACAGTTCCGTGTGTACACCTCCATGTGGACACAGTCATTCTAACAGTTCAGTGTGCAAACCTCCATGTGGACACACTCATTCTAACAGTTCAGTGTGCAAAACTCCATGTGGGCACACTCATTCTAACAGTTCAGTGTGCACACCTCCATGTGGACACTGTCATTCTAACAGTTCAGTGTGCAAAACTCCATGTGGCCACACTCCATTCTAACAGTTCAGTGTGCACAACTCCATGTGGACACACTCATTCTAACAGTTCAGAGTGCACACTCCATGTGGGCACACTCATTCTAACAGATCAGTGTGCAAAACTCCATGTGGGCACACTCATTCTAACAATTCAGTGTTCACACCTCACAGGACACACTCATTCTAACAGTTCAGTGTGCACACCTCCATGTGGACAAACTCATTCTAACAGTTCAGTGTGCACACCTCCATGTGGACACACTCATTCTAACAGTTCATTGTGCACACCTCCATGTGGACCACACACATTCTTACAGTTCAGTGTGCACACCTCCATGTGGGCACACTCATTCTAACAGATCAGTGTGCACACCTCCATGTGGGCACACTCATTGTAACAGTTCAATGTGCACACCTCCACAGGGACACACTCATTCTAACAGTTCAGTGTGCACACCTCCATGTGGGCACACTAATTCTAACAGTTCAGTGTGCACAACTCACTGTGGACACAATCATTCTAACAGTCCAGTGTGCACACCTCCATGTGGACACATTCTAACAGTTCAGTTTGCACACCTCCACAGTGACACACTCATTTTAACAGTTCAGTGGGCACACCTCCATGTGACATAATCATTCTAACAGTTCACTGTGCACACCTCCACAGGGACACACTCATTCTAACAGTTCAGTGTTTTCACCTGCATGTGGACACAATCATTCTAACAGTTCAGTGTGCACACCTCCACAGGGACACACTCATTCTAACAGTTCAGTGTGCACAACTCCATGTGGACACACTCATTCTAACAGTTCAGTGTGCACACCTCATGTGGACACAGTCATTCTAACAGTTCAGTGTGCAAAACTCCATGTGGGCACACTCATTCTAACAGTTCAGTGTGCACACCTCCATGTGGACACACTCTTTCTAACAGTTCAGTGTGCACACGTCCATGTGGGCACACTCATTCTAACAGATCAGTGTGCACACCTCCATGTGGGCACACTCATTCTAACAGTTCAGTGTGCACACCTCCATGTGGGCACAGTCATTTTAACAGTTCAGTGTGCACAACTCCATGTGGACACAATCATTCTAACAGTCCAGTGTGCACACCTCCATGTGGACACATTCTAACAGTTCAGTTTGCACACCTCCACAGTGACACACTCATTCTAACAGTTCATTGTGCACACCTCCATGTGGGCACACTCATTCTAACAGTTCAGTGTGCACACCTCAATGTGGACACACTCATTCTAACATTTCAGTGTGCACACCTCCATGTGGACAAATTCTAACAGTTCAGTGTGCACACCTCCATGTGGACACACTCATTCTAACATTTCAGTGTGCACACCTACACAGGGACACACTCATTCTAACAGTTCAGTGTGCCCACCTCCATGTGGACACACTCATTCTAACAGTTCAGTGTGCACACCTCCATGTGGACACACTCATTCTAACAGTTCAGTGTGCACACCTCAATGTGGACACACTCATTCTAACAGTTCAGTGTGCACACCTCCATGTCTGCACACTCATTCTAACAGTTCAGTGTGCACACCTCCATGTCTGCACACTCATTCTAACAGTTCAGTGTGCACACCTCCATGTGGGCACACTCATTCTAACAGTTCAGTGTGCACACCTCCATGTGGGCACACTCATTCTAACAGTTCAGTTTGCACACCTCCATGTGGACACACTCATTCTAACAGTTCAGTGTGCACACCTCCATGTGGACACACTCATTCTAACAGTTCAGTGTGCACACCTCCATGTGGACAAATTCTAACACTTCGGTGTGCACACCTCTAAGTGGACACACTCATTCTAACATTTCAGTGTGCACACCTTCACAGGGACACACTCATTCTAACAGTTCAGTGTGCACACCTCCATGTGGACATAATCATTCGAACAGTTCAGTGTGCACACCTCCACAGGGACACACTCATTCTAACAGTTCAGTGTTCACACCCTCATGTGGACACAATCATTCTAACAGTTCAGTGTGCACACCTCCACAGGGACACACTCATTCTAAAAGTTCAGTGTGCACACCTCCATGTGGACACACTCATTCTAACAGTTCAGTGTGCACACCTCCATGTGGGCACACTCATTCTAACAGTTCAGTGTGCACACCTCCATGTGGACACACTCATTCTAACAGTTCAGTGTGCACACCTCCATGTGGGCACACTCATTTTAACAGTTCAGTGTGCACACCTCCATGTGGACACACTTATTCTAACAGTTAAGTGTGCACACCTCCATGTGGACACACTCATTCTAACAGTTCAGTGTGCACACCTCCATGTGGACACACTCATTCTAACAGTTCAGTGTGCACACCTCCATGTGGACACACTCATTCTAACAGTTCAGTGTGCACACCTCCACAGGGACACACTCATTCTAACAGTTCATTGTGCACACCTCCATGTGGACACAGTCATTCTAACAGTTCAGTGTGCACAACTCCATGTGGGCACACTCATTCTAACAGTTCAGTGTGCACACCTCCATGTGGACACACTCATTCTAACAGTTCAATGTGCACACCTCCATGTGGACAAATTCTAACACTTCGGTGTGCACACCTCCATGTGGACACACTCATTCTAACATTTCAGTGTGCACACCTCCACAGGGACACACTCATTCTAACGGTTCAGTGTGCACACCTCCATGTGGACATAATCATTCGAACAGTTCAGTGTGCACACCTCCACAGGGACACACTCATTCTAACAGTTCAGTGTTCACACCCTCATGTGGACACAATCATTCTAACAGTTCAGTGTGCACACCTCCACAGGGACACACTCATTCTAAAAGTTCAGTGTGCACACCTCCATGTGGACACACTCATTCTAACAGTTCAGTGTGCACTCCTCCATGTGGGCACACTCATTCTAACAGTTCAGTGTGCACAACTCCATGTGGACACACTCATTCTAACAGTTCAGTGTGCACACCTCCATGTGGACACACTCATTCTAACAGTTCAGTGTGCACACTTCCATGTGGACACACTCATTCTAACAGTTCAGTGTGCACACCTCCACAGGGATAATCTCATTCTAACAGCTCAGTGTGCACACCTCCATATGGACACACTCATTCTAACAGTTCAATGTGCACACCTCCATGTGGACACACTCATTCTAACAGTTCAGTGTGCACACCTCCATGTGGACAAATTCTAACAGTTCAGTGTGCACAACTCCATGTGGACACACTCATTCTAACATTTCAGTGTGCACACCTCCACAGGGACACACTCATTCTAACAGTTCAGTGTGCACACCTCCATGTGTACACACTCATTCTGACAGTTCAGTGTGCACACCTCCATGTGGACACACTCATTCTAACAGTACACTGTGCACACCTCCATGTGGTCACTATCATTCTAACAGTTCAGTGTGCACACCTCCTTGTGGACACAGTCATTCTAACAGTTCAGTGTGCACACCTCCATGTGGACACAATCATTCTAACAGTTCAGTGTACACAACTCCATGTGGGCACACTCATTCTAACAGTTCAGTGTTCACACCTCCATGTGGACACAGTCATTCTAACAGTTCAGTGTGCACACCTCCATGTGGACACACTCATTCTAACAGTTCAGTGTGCACACCTCCATGTCTGCACACTCATTCTAACAGTTCAGTGTGCACACCTCCATGTCTGCACACTCATTCTAACAGTTCAGTGTGCACACCTCCATGTGGGCACACTCATTCTAACAGTTCAGTGTGCACACCTCCATGTGGGCACACTCATTCTAACAGTTCAGTGTGCACACCTCCATGTGGACACACTCATTCTAACAGTTCAGTGTGCACACCTCCATGTGGACACACTCATTCTAACAGTTCAGTGTGCACACCTCCATGTGGACAAATTCTAACACTTCGGTGTGCAAACCTCTAAGTGGACACACTCATTCTAACATTTCAGTGTGCACACCTTCACAGGGACACACTCATTCTAACAGTTCAGTGTGCAAACCTCCATGTGGACATAATCATTCGAACAGTTCAGTGTGCACACCTCCACAGGGACACACTCATTCTAACAGTTCAGTGTTCACACCCTCATGTGGACACAATCATTCTAACAGTTCAGTGTGCACACCTCCACAGGGACACACTCATTCTAAAAGTTCAGTGTGCACACCTCCATGTGGACACACTCATTCTAACAGTTCAGTGTGCACACCTCCATGTGGGCACACTCATTCTAACAGTTCAGTGTGCACACCTCCATGTGGACACACTCATTCTAACAGTTCAGTGTGCACACCTCCATGTGGGCACACTCATTCTAACAGTTCAGTGTGCACACCTCCATGTGGACACACTTATTCTAACAGTTAAGTGTGCACACCTCCATGTGGACACACTCATTCTAACAGTTCAGTGTGCACACCTCCATGTGGACACACTCATTCTAACAGTTCAGTGTGCACACCTCCACAGGGACACACTCATTCTAACAGTTCATTGTGCACACCTCCATGTGGACACAGTCATTCTAACAGTTCAGTGTGCACAACTCCATGTGGGCACACTCATTCTAACAGTTCAGTGTGCACACCTCCATGTGGACACACTCATTCTAACAGTTCAGTGTGCACACCTCCATTTGGACAAATTCTAACACTTCGGTGTGCACACCTCCATGTGGACACACTCATTCTAACATTTCAGTGTGCACACCTCCACAGGGACACACTCATTCTAACGGTTCAGTGTGCACACCTCCATGTGGACATAATCATTCGAACAGTTCAGTGTGCACACCTCCACAGGGACACACTCATTCTAACAGTTCAGTGTTCACACCCTCATGTGGACACAATCATTCTAACAGTTCAGTGTGCACACCTCCACAGGGACACACTCATTCTAAAAGTTCAGTGTGCACACCTCCATGTGGACACACTCATTCTAACAGTTCAGTGTGCACTCCTCCATGTGGGCACACTCATTCTAACAGTTCAGTGTGCACAACTCCATGTGGACACACTCATTCTAACAGTTCAGTGTGCACACCTCCATGTGGACACACTCATTCTAACAGTTCAGTGTGCACACTTCCATGTGGACACACTCATTCTAACAGTTCAGTGTGCACACCTCCACAGGGATAATCTCATTCTAACAGCTCAGTGTGCACACCTCCATATGGACACACTCATTCTAACAGTTCAGTGTGCACACCTCCATGTGGACACACTCATTCTAACAGTTCAGTGTGCACACCTCCATGTGGACAAATTCTAACAGTTCAGTGTGCACAACTCCATGTGGACACACTCATTCTAACATTTCAGTGTGCACACCTCCACAGGGACACACTCATTCTAACAGTTCAGTGTGCACACCTCCATGTGTACACACTCATTCTGACAGTTCAGTGTGCACACCTAAATGTGGACACACTCATTCTAACAGTACACTGTGCACACCTCCATGTGGTCACACTCATTCTAACAGTTCAGTGTGCACACCTCCATGTGGACACAGTCATTCTAACAGTTCAGTGTGCACACCTCCATGTGGACACAATCATTCTAACAGTTCAGTGTACACAACTCCATGTGGGCACACTAATTCTAACAGTTCAGTGTTCACACCTCCATGTGGACACAGTCATTCTAACAGTTCAGTGTGCACACCTCCATGTGGGCACACTCATTCTAACAGTTCAGTGTGCACACCTCCACAGGGACACACTCATTCTAACAGTTCAGTGTGCACAACTCAATTTTGGCACACTCATTCTAACAGTTCAGTGTGCACACCTACATGTGGACACACTCATTCTAACAGTTCAGTGTGCACACCTCCATGTGGGCACACTCATTCTAACAGTTCAGTGTGCACACCTCCATTTGGACACACTCGTTCTAACAGTTCAGAGTGCACACCTCCATGTGGACACACTCATTCTAACAGTTCAGTGTGCACACCTCCATGTGGGCACACTCATTCTAACAGTTCAGTGTGCACACCTCCATGTGGACACACTCATTCTAACAGTTCAGTGTGCACACCTCCATGTGGACACACTCAAACTAACAGTTCAGTGTGCACACCTCCATGTGGACACAATCATTCTAACAGTTCAGTGTACACAACTCCATGTGGGCACAGTCATTCTAACAGTTCAGTGTGCACACCTCCATGTGGACACACTCATTCTAACAGTTCAGTGTGCACACCCATATGTGGGCACACTCATTCTAACATTTCAGTGTGCACACCTCCATGTGGACACACTCATTCTAACAGTTCATTGTGCACACCTCCATGTGGGCACACTCATTCTAACAGTTCAGTGTGCACACCTCCATGTGCACACATTCATTCTAACAGTTCAGTGTGCACACCTCCATGTGGACACACACATTCTAACATTTCAGTGTGCCCACCTCCATGTGGACACACTCATTCTAACAGTTCAGTGTGCACACCTCCATGTGGACACACTCATTCTAACAGTTCAATGTGCACAACTCCATGTGGGCACACTCATTATAACAGTTCAGTGTGCACACCTCCATGTGGTCACACTCATTCTAACAGTTCAGTGTGCACACCACCATTTTGGCACACTCATTCTAACAGTTCAGTGTGCACACCTCCATGTGGGCACACTCATTCTAACAGTTCAGTGTGCACACGTCCATGTGGGCACACTCATTCTAACAGTTTAGTGTGCACAACTCCATGTAGGCACACTCATTCTAACAGTTCAGTGTGCACACCTCCATGTGGGCACACTCATTCTAACAGTTCAGTGTGCACTCTTCCATGTGGACACACTCATTCTAACAGTTCAGGGTGCACACGTCCATGTGGACACACTCATTCTAACAGTTCAGTGTGCACACCTCCATGTGGACACACTCATTCTAACAGTTCAGTGTGCACACCTCCGTGTGGACACACTCATTCTAACAGTTCAGTGTGCACACCTCCATGTGGACACACTCATTCTAACAGTTCAGTGTGCACACCTCCATGTGGATAAATTCTAACACTTCAGTGTGCACACATCCATGTGGACACACTCATTCTAACATTTCAGTGTGCACACCTCCACAGGGTCACACTCATTCTAACAGTTCGGTGTGCACACCTCCATGTGGGCACAATCAAACTAACAGTTCAGTGTGCACACCTCCATGTGGACACACTCATTCTAACAGTTCATTGTGCACACCTCCATGTGGACACACTCATTCTAACAATACAGTGTGCACACCTCCATGTGGACACACCCATTCTAACAGTTCAGTGTGCACACCTCCATGTGGGCACACTCATTCGAACAGTTCAGTGTGCACACCTCCATGTGGGCACACTCATTCTAACAGTTCAGTGTGCACACCTCCATGTGGGCACACTCATTCTAACAGTTCAGTGTGCACACCTCCATGTGGGCACACTCATTCTAACAATTCAGTGTGCACACCTCCATGTGGACAAAATCTAACACTTCTGTGTTCACACCTCCATGTGGACACACTCATTCTAACATTTCAGTGTGCACACCTCCACAGGGACACACTCATTCTAACAGTTCAGTGTGCACACCTCCATGTGGACACACTCATTCTAACAGTTCAGAGTGCACACCTCCAAGTGGACACACTCATTCTAACAGTTCAGTGTGCACACCTCCATGTGGACACACTCATTCTAACAGTTCAGTGTGCACACCTCCATGTGGACACACTCATTCTAACATTACAGTGTGCACACCTCCACAGGGACACAATCATTCTAACAGTTCAGAGTGCACACCTCCAATTGGACACACTCATTCTAACAGTTCAGTGTGCACACCTCCATGTGGGCACACTCATTTTAACAGTTCAGTGTGCACACCTCCATGTGGACACACTCATTCTAACAGTACAGTGTGCACACCTCCACAGGGACACACTCATTCTAAAAGTTCAGTGTGCACACCTCCATGTGGACACACTCATTCTAACAGTTCAGTGTGCACACCTCCATGTGGACACACTCCTTCTAAGAATTCAGTGTGCACACCTCCATGTGGACACACTCATTCTAACAGTTCAGTGTGCACACCTCCATGTGGGCACACTCATTCTAACAGTTCAGTGTTCACACCTCCATGTGGGCACACTCATTCTAACAGTTCAGTGTGCACACCTCCATGTGGGCACAACCATTCTAACAGTTCAGAGTGCACACCTCCAAGTGGACACACTCATTCTAACAGTTCAGTGTGCACACCTCCCTGTGGACACACTCATTCTAACAGTTCCGTGTGCACACCTCCATGTGGACACACTCATTCTAACTGTTCAGTGTGCACACCTCCATGTGGACACACTCATTCTAACATTTCAGTGTGCACACCTCCACAGGGACACAATCATTCTAACAGTTCAGTGTGCATACCACCATGTGGACACACTCATTCTAACAGTTCAGTGTGCACACCTCCATGTGGACATATTCTAACAGTTCAGTGTGCACACCTCCATGTGGACACACTCATTCTAACAGTTCAGTGTGCACACCTCCATGTGGACACACTCATTCTAACAGTTCAGTGTGCACACCTCCATGTGGAAAAAATTCTAACATTTCAGTGTGCACACATCCATGTGGACACACTCATTCTAACATTTCAGTGTGCACACCTCTACAGGGACACACTCATTCTAGCAGTTCAGTGTGCACACCTCCATGTGGACACAATCAATCTAACAGTTCAGTGTGCATACCTCCATGTGGACACACTCATTCTAACAGTTCAGTGTGCACACCTCCATGTGGGAACACTCATTCTAACAGTTCAGTGTGCACACCTCCATGTGGACACACTCATTCTCACAATACAGTGTGCACACCTCCATGTGGACATATTCTAACAGTTCAGTGTGCACACGTCCATGTGGACACAATTATTCTAACAGTTCAGTTGTGCACACCTCCATGTGGACACACTCATTCTAACAGTACAGTGTGCACACCTCCACAGGGACACATTCATTCTAAAAGTTCAGTGTGCACACCTCCCTGTGGACACACTTATTCTAACAATTCATTGTGCACACCTCCATGTGGACACACTCATTCTAAGAGTTCAGTGTGCACACCTCCATGTGGCACACTCATTCTAACAGTTCAGTGTGCACTCCTCCATATGGGCACACTCATTCTAACAGTTCAGTGTGCACACCTCCATGTGGGCACACTGCATTCTAACAGTTCAGTGTGCACACCTCCATGTGGACACACTCATTCTAACAGTTAAGTGTGCACACCTCCATGTGGACACACTCATTCTAACAGTTCAGTGTGCACACCTCCATGTGGACACACTCATTCTAACAGTTCAGTGTGCACACTCCATGTGGAAAAAATTCTAACACTTCAGTGTGCACACATCCATGTGGACACACTCATTCTAACATTTCAGTGTGCACACCTCCACAGGGACACACTCATTTTAACAGTTCAGTGTTCTAAACCACATGTGGGCACAGTCTTTCTAACAGTTCAGTGTGCACACCTCCATGTGGACATCTCATTCTAACAGTTCAGTGTGCACACCTCCATGTGGACACACTCATTCTAACATTACGGTGTGCACACCTCCACAGGGACACACTCATTCTAAAAGTTCAGTGTGCACTCCCTCCATGTGGACACACTCATTCTAACAGTTCAGTGTGCACACCTCCATGTGGACACACTCATTCTAAGAATGTCAGTGTGCACACCTCCATGTGGACACACTCATTCTAACAGTTCAGTGTGCACACCTCCATGTGGACACACACATTCTAACAGTTCAGTGTTCACACCTCCATGTGGACACACTCATTCTAGACAGTTCCGTGTGCACAACTCCACAGGGACACACTCATTCTAACAGTTCAAAGTGCACACCTAGATGTGGGCACAGTCATTCTAACAGTTCATGTGTGCACACCTCAATGTGGACACAGTCATTCTAACATTCATGTGCACAACTCATGTGGACACACTCATTCTAACAGTTCAGTGTGCACACCTTCATGTGGACACAGTCATTCTAACAGTTCAGTGTGCACACCTCCATGTGGAACACACTCATTCTAACATTTCAGTGTGCACAACTCCAAGTGGACACACTCATTCTAACAGTTTAGTGTGCACACCTCCATGTGGACAATTCATTCTAACAGTTCAGTGTGCACACCTCCATGTGGACACACTCATTCTAACAGTTCAATGTGCACACCTCCATGTGGACACACTCATTCTAACAGTTTCAGTGTGCACACCTTCATGTGGACACACTCAGTTCTAACAGTTCAGTGTGCACATCTCCACAGGGATACACTCATTCTAACAGTTCAGTGTGCACAACTCATGTGGACACACTCATTCTAACAGTTCAGTGTGGACAACACCATGTGGTCATTCTAACAGTTCAGTGTGCACTCTTCCATGTGGACACACTCATTCTAACAGTTCAGTGTGCACACCTCCATGAGGACACACACATTCTAACAGTTGAGTGTGCACACCTCCATCTGGGCACACTCATTCTAACAGTTCAGTGTGCACACCTCCATGTGGGCACACTCATTCTAACATTTCAGTGTGCACACCTCCATGTGGACACACTCATTCTAACAGTTCAGTGTGCACACCTCCATGTGGACACACTCATTCTAACAGTTCTGTGTGCACACTTCCATGTGGTCACACTCATTCTAACAGTTCAGTGTGCACACCTCCATGTGGAAAAAATTCTAACATTTCAGTGTGCACACATCCATGTGGACACACTCATTCTAACATTTCAGTGTGCACACCTCCACAGGGACACACTCATTCTAGCAGTTCAGTGTGCACACCTCCATGTGGACACAATCAATCTAACAGTTCAGTGTGCATACCTCCATGTGGACACACTCATTCTAACAGTTCAGTGTGCACACCTCCATGTGGGAACACTCATTCTAACAGTTCAGTGTGCACACCTCCATGTGGACACACTCATTCTCACAATACAGTGTGCACACCTCCATGTGGACATATTCTAACAGTTCAGAGTGCACACGTCCATGTGGACACACTTATTCTAACAGTTCAGTGTGCACACCTCCATGTGGACACACTCATTCTAACAGTACAGTGTGCACACCTCCACAGGGACACATTCATTCTAAAAGTTCAGTGTGCACACCTCCCTGTGGACACACTTATTCTAACAGTTCATTGTGCACACCTCCATGTGGACACACTCATTCTAAGAATTCATTGTGCACACCTCCATGTGGGCACACTCATTCTAACAGTTCAGTGTGCACTCCTCCATATGGGCACACTCATTCTAACAGTTCAGTGTGCACACCTCCATGTGGGCACACTCATTCTAACAGTTCAGTGTGCACACCTCCATGTGGACACACTCATTCTAACAGTTAAGTGTGCACACCTCCATGTGGACACACTCATTCTAACAGTTCAGTGTGCACACCTCCATGTGGACACACTCATTCTAACAGTTCAGTGTGCACACTCCATGTGGAAAAAATTCTAACACTTCAGTGTGCACACATCCATGTGGACACACTCATTCTAACATTTCAGTGTGCACACCTCCACAGGGACACACTCATTCTAACAGTTCAGTGTTCTAACCCCATGTGGGCACAGTCTTTCTAACAGTTCAGTGTGCACACCTCCATGTGGACATCTCATTCTAACAGTTCAGTGTGCACACCTCCATGTGGACACACTCATTCTAACATTACGGTGTGCACACCTCCACAGGGACACACTCATTCTAAAAGTTCAGTGTGCACTCCTCCATGTGGACACACTCATTCTAACAGTTCAGTGTGCACACCTCCATGTGGACACACTCATTCTAAGAATTCAGTGTGCACACCTCCATGTGGACACACTTATTCTAACAGTTCAGTGTGCACACCTCCATGTGGACACACTCATTCTAACAGTACAGTGTGCACACCTCCACAGGGACACATTCATTCTAAAAGTTCAGTGTGCACACCTCCCTGTGGACACACTTATTCTAACAGTTCATTGTGCACACCTCCATGTGGACACACTCATTCTAAGAATTCAGTGTGCACACCTCCATGTGGGCACACTCATTCTAACAGTTCAGTGTGCACTCCTCCATATGGGCACACTCATTCTAACAGTTCAGTGTGCACACCTCCATGTGGGCACACTCATTCTAACAGTTCAGTGTGCACACCTCCATGTGGACACACTCATTCTAACAGTTCAGTGTGCACACCTCCATGTGGACACACTCATTCTAACAGTTCAGTGTGCACACCTCCATGTGGACACACTCATTCTAACAGTTCAGTGTGCACACTCCATGTGGAAAAAATTCTAACACTTCAGTGTGCACACATCCATGTGGACACACTCATTCTAACATTTCAGTGTGCACACCTCCACAGGGACACACTCATTCTAACAGTTCAGTGTTCTAACCCCATGTGGGCACAGTCTTTCTAACAGTTCAGTGTGCACACCTCCATGTGGACATCTCATTCTAACAGTTCAGTGTGCACACCTCCATGTGGACACACTCATTCTAACATTACGGTGTGCACACCTCCACAGGGACACACTCATTCTAAAAGTTCATTGTGCACTCCACCATGTGGACACACTCATTCTAACAGTTCAGTGTGCACACCTCCATGTGGACACACTCATTCTAAGAATTCAGTGTGCACACCTCCATGTGGACACACTCATTCTAACAGTTCAGTGTGCACACCTCCATGTGGACACACACATTCTAACAGTTCAGTGTGCACACCTCCATGTGGACACACTCATTCTAACAGTTCAGTGTGCACACCTCCACAGGGACACACTCATTCTAACAGTTCAAAGTGCACACCTCCATGTGGGCACAGTCATTCTAACAGTTCAGTGTGCACACCTCAATGTGGACACAGTCATTCTAACAGTTCATGTGCACAACTCCATGTGGACACACTCATTCTAACAGTTCAGTGTGCACACCTTCATGTGGACACAGTCATTCTAACAGTTTAGTGTGCACACCTCCATGTGGACACACTCATTCTAACAGTTCAGTGTGCACACCTCCATGTGGACACACTCATTCTAACAGTTCAGTGTGCACACCTCCATGTGGACACACTCATTCTAACAGTTCAGTGTGCACACCTTCATGTGGACACACTCATTCTAACAGTTCAGTGTGCACATCTCCACAGGGATACACTCATTCTAACAGTTCAGTGTGCACAACTCCATGTGGACACACTCATTCTAACAGTTCAGTGTGGACAACACCATGTGGACACACTCATTCTAACAGTTCAGTGTGGACAACACCATGTGGACACACTCATTCTAACAGTTCAGTGTGCACTCTTCCATGTGGACACACTCATTCTAACAGTTCAGTGTGCACACCTCCACAGGGACACACTCATTCTAACAGTTCAGTGTGCACACCTCCATGTGGGCACACTCATTCTATCAGTTCAGTGTGCACACCTCCATGTGGACACACTCATTCTAACAGTTCAGTGGGCACGCCTCCACAAGGACACACTCATTCTAACAGTTCAAAGTGCACACCTCCATGTGGGCACAGTCATTCTAACAGTTCAGTGTACACACCTCCATGTGGACACACTCATTCTAACAGTTCAGTGTGCACACCTCCACAGGGACACACTCATTCTAACAGTTCAAAGTGCACACCTCCATGTGGGCACAGTCATTCTAACAGTTCATTGTGCACAACTCCATGTGGGTACATTCATTCTAACAGTTCAGTGTGCACACCTCCATGTTTACACAGTCATTCTAACAGTTCAGTGTGCACAACTCCATGTGGGCACACTCATTCTAACAGTTCAGTGTGCACACCTCCATGTGGACACACTCATTCTAACAGTTCAGTGTGCACACCTCCATGTGGGCACACTCATTCTAACAGTTCAGTGTGCACACCTCCATGTGGGCACACTCATTCTAACAGTTCAGTGTGCACACCTCCATGTGGACACACTCATTCTAACAGTTCAGTGTGCACACCTCCATGAGGACACACACATTCTAACAGTTGAGTGTGCACACCTCCATCTGGGCACACTCATTCTAACAGTTCAGTGTGCACACTTCCGTGTGGACACACTCATTCTAACAGTTCAGTGTGCACACCTCCATGTGGGCACACTCATTCTAACAGTTCAGTGTGCACATCTCCATATGGGCACACTCATTCTAACCGTTCAGTGTGCACACCTCCATGTGGACACACTCATTCTAACAGTTCAGTGTGCACACCTCCATATGGGCACACTCATTCTAACAGTTCAGTGTGCACACCTCCATGTGGACACAGTCATTCTAACAGTTCAGTGTGCACACCTCCATGTGGACACACTCATTCTAACAGTTCAGTGTACACACCTCCATGTGGATAAAATCTAACACTTCAGTGTGCACACCTCCATGTGGACACACTCATTCTAACAGTTCAGTGTGCACACTTCCATGTGGGCACACTCATTCTAACAGTTCAGTGTGCACACCTCCATGTGGACACACACATTCTAACAGTTCAGTGTGCACACCTCCATGTGGACACACTCATTCTAACAGTTCAGTGTGCACACCTCCACAGGGACACACTCATTCTAACAGTTCAAAGTGCACACTTCCATGTGGGCACAGTCATTCTAACAGTCCAGTGTGCACACCTCCATGTGGACTCAGTCATTCTAACAGTTCATGTGCACAACTCCATGTGGGCACACTCATTCTAACAGTTCAGTGTGCACACCTTCATGTGGACACAGTCATTCTAACAGTTCAGTGTGCACACCTCCATGTGGACACACTCATTCTAACATTTCAGTGTGCACACCTCCACAGGGACACACTCATTCTAACAGTTCAGTGTGCACACCTCCATGTGGACAAACTCATTCTAACAGTTCAGTGTGCACACCTCCAGGTGGACACACTCATTCTAACAGTTCAGTGTGCACACCTTCATGTGGACACACTCATTCTAACAGTTCAGTGTGCACACCTCCACAGGGACACACTCATTCTAACAGTTCAAAGTGCACACCTCCATGTGGGCACAGTCATTCTAACAGTTCATTGTGCACAACTCCATGTGGGCACATTCATTCTAACAGTTCAGTGTGCACACCTCCATGTTTACACAGTCATTCTAACAGTTCAGTGTGCACAACTCCATGTGGGCACACTCATTCTAACAGTTCAATGTGCACACCTCCATGTGGACACACTCATTCTAACAGTTCAGTGTGCACACCTCCATGTGGGCACACTCATTCTAACAGTTCAGTGTGCACACCTCCATGTGGGCACACTCATTCTAACAGTTCAGTGTGCACACCTCCATGTGGACACACTCATTCTAACAGTTCAGTGTGCACACCTCCATGAGGACACACACATTCTAACAGTTGAGTGTGCACACCTCCATCTGGGCACACTCATTCTAACAGTTCAGTGTGCACACCTCCATGTGGGCACACTCATTCTAACATTTCAGTTTGCACACCTCCATGTGGACACACTCATTCTAACAGTTCAGTGTGCACACCTCCATGTGGACACACTCATTCTAACAGTTCTGTGTGCACACCTCCATGTGGGTACACTCATTCTAACAGTTCAGTGTGCACACCTCCATGTGGACAAATTCTAACACTTCAGTGTGCACACCTCCATGTGGACACACTCATTCTAACATTTCAGTGTGCACACCTCCACAGGGACACACTCATTCTAACAGTTCAGTGTGCACACCTCCGTGTGGACACACTCATTCTAACAGTTCAGTGTGCACACCTCCATGTGGGCACACTTATTCTAACAGTTCAGTGTGCACACCTCCATGTGGGCACACTCATTCTAACAGTTCAGTGTACACACCTCCATGTGGATAAATTCTAACACTTCAGTGTGCACACCTCCATGTGGACACACTCATTCTAACAGTTCAGGGTGCACACTTCCATGTGGGCACACTCATTCTAACAGTTCAGTGTGCACACCTCCATGTGGACACACACATTCTAACAGTTCAGTGTGCACACCTCCATGTGGACACACTCATTCTAACAGTTCAGTGTGCACACCTCCACAGGGACACACTCATTCTAACAGTTCAAAGTGCACACTTCCATGTGGGCACAGTCATTCTAACAGTTCAGTGTGCACACCTCCATGTGGACACAGTCATTCTAACAGTTCATGTGCACAACTCCATGTGGGCACACTCATTCTAACAGTTCAGTGTGCACACCTTCATGTGGACACAGTCATTCTAACAGTTCAGTGTGCACACCTCCATGTGTACACACTCATTCTAACATTTCAGTGTGCACACCTCCACAGGGACACACTCATTCTAACAGTTCAGTGTGCACACCTCCATGTGGACACACTCATTCTAACAGTTCAGTGTGCACACCTCCATGTGGACACACTCATTCTAACAGTTCAGTGTGCACACCTCCATGTGGACACACTCATTCTAACAGTTCAGTGTGCACATCTCCACAGGGATACACTCATTCTAACAGTTCAGTGTGCACAACTCCATGTGGACACACTCATTCTAACAGTTCAATGTGGACAACACCATGTGGACACACTCATTCTAACAGTTCAGTGTGCACTCTTCCATGTGGACACACTCATTCTAACAGTTCAGTGTGCACACCTCCACAGGGACACACTCATTCTAACAGTTCAGTGTGCACACCTCCATGTGGGCACACTCATTCTAACAGTTCAGTGTGCACATCTCCATGTGGACACACTCATTCTAACAGTTCAGTGTGCACACCTCCACAGGGACACACTCATTCTAACAGATCAAATTGCACACCTCCATGTGGGCACAGTCATTCTAACAGTTCAGTGTGCACACCTCCATGTGGACACACTCATTCTAACATTTCAGTGTGCACACCTCCATGTGGGCACACTCATTCTAACATTTCAGTGTGCACACCTCCATGTGGGCACACTCATTCTAACAGTTCAGTGTGCACACCTTCATGTGGACACACTCATTCTAACAGTTAGTGTGCACACCTCCATGTGGACACACTCATTCTAACAGTTCAGTGTACACACCTCCATGTGGATAAATTCTAACACTTCAGTGTGCACACCTCCATGTGGACACACTCATTCTAACATTTCAGTGTGCACACCTCCACAGGGACACACTCATTCTAACAGTTCAGTGTTCACACCTCCATGTGGACACACTCATTCTAACAGTTCAGTGTGAACACCTCCATGTGGGCACACTCATTCTAACAGTTCAGTGTGCACACCTCCATGTGGACACACTCATTCTAACAGTACAGTGTGCACACCTCCACAGGGACACACTCATTCTAAAACTTCAGTTTGCACACCTCCATATGGACACACTCATTCTAACAGTTCAGTGTGCACACCTCCATGTGGACACACTCATTCTAAGAATTCAGTGTGCACACCTCCAAGTGGTCACACTCATTCTAACAGTTCAGTGTGCACACCTCCATGTGGGCACACTCATTCTAACAGTTCAGTGTGCATACCTCCATGTGGGCACACTCATTCTAACAGTTCAGTCTGCACACCTCCATGTGGGCACACTCATTCTAACAGTTAGTGTGCACACCTCCATGTGGACACACTCATTCTAACAGTTCATTGTGCACACCTCCATGTGGACACACTCATTCTAACAGTTCAGTGTGCACAATTCCATGTGGACACACTCATTCTAACAGTTCAGTGTGCACACCTCCATGTCCGCACACTCATTCTAGCAGTTCAGTGTGCACACCTCCATGTGGGCACACTCATTCTAGCAGTTCAGTGTGCACAATCCATGTGGGCACACTCATTCTCACAGTTCAGTCTGCACACCTCCATGTGGTCACACTCATTCTAACAGTTCAGTGTGCACACTTCCATGTGGGCACACTCATTCTAACAGTTCAGTGTGCACACCTCCATGTAGGCACACTCATTCTAACAGTTCAGTGTGCACACCTCCATGTGGACACACTCATTCTAACAGTTCAGTGTGCACACCTCCATGTGGACACACTCATTCTAACAGTTCAGTGTGCACACCTCCATGTGGACACACTCATTCTAACAGTTCAGTGTGCACACCTCCATGTGGGCACACTCATTCTAACAGTTCATTGTGCACACCTCCATGTGGACACACTCATTCTAACAGTTCTGTGTGCACACCTCCATGTGGTCACACTCATTCTAACAGTTCAGTGTGCACACCTCCATGTGGACAAATTCTAACACTTCAGTGTGCACACCTCCATGTGGACACACTCATTCTAACATTTCATTGTGCACACCTCCACAGGGACACACTCTTTCTAACAGTTCAGTGTGCACACCGCCGTGTGGACACACTCATTCTAACAGTTCAGTGTGCACACCTCCATGTGGGCACACTCATTCTAACAGTTCAGTGTGCACATCTCCATATGGGCACACTCATTCTAACAGTTCAGTGTGCACACCTCCATGTGAGCACAATCATTCTAACAGTTCAGTGTGCACACCTCCATGTGGGCACACTCATTCTAACAGTTCAGTGTGCACACCTCCATGTGGACACACTCATTCTAACAGTTCAGTGTGCACACCTCCACAGGGACACACTCATTCTAACAGTTCAAATTGCACACCTCCATATGGGCACAGTCATTCTAACATTTCATTGTGCACAACTCCATGTGGGCACATTCATTCTAACAGTTCAGTGTGCACACCTCCATGTTTACACAGTCATTCTAACAGTTCAGTGTGCACCACTCCATGTGGGCACACTCATTCTAACAGTTCAGTGTGCACACCTCCATGTGGACACACTCATTCTAACAGTTCAGTGTGCACACCTCCATGTGGGCACACTCATTCTAACAGTTCAGTGTGCACACCTCCATGTGGGCACACTCATTCTAACAGTTCATTGTGCACACCTCCATGTGGACACACTCATTCTAACAGTTCAGTGTGCACACCTCCATGAGGACACACACATTCTAACAGTTGAGTGTGCACACCTCCATCTGGGCACACTCATTCTAACAGTTCAGTGTGCACACCTCCATGTGGGCATACTCCTTCTAACATTTCAGTGTGCACAACTCCATGTGGACACACTCATTCTAACAGTTCAGTGTGCACACCTCCATGTGGACACACTCATTCTAACAGTTCTGTGTGCACACCTTTATGTGGTCACACTCATTCTAACAGTTCAGTGTGCACACCTCCATGTGGACAAATTCTAACACTTCAGTGTGCACACCTCCATGTGGACACACTCATTCTAACATTTCAGTGTGCACACCTCCACAGGGACACACTCATTCTAACAGTTCAGTGTGCACACCTCCGTGTGGACACACTCATTCTAACAGTTCAGTGTGCACACCTCCATGTGGACACACTCATTCTAACAGTACAGTGTGCACACCTCCACAGGGACACACTCATTCTAAAACTTCAGTGTGCACACCTCCATGTGGACACACTCATTCTAACAGTTCATTGTGCACACCTCCATGTGGACACACTCATTCTAAGAATTCAGTGGGCACACCTCCATGTGGTCACACTCATTCTAACAGTTCAGTGTGCACACCTCCATGTGGGCACACTCATTCTAACAGTTCAGTCTGCACACCTCCATGTGGACACACTCATTCTAACTGTTCAGTGTGCACACCTCCATGTGGGCACACTCATTCTAACAGTTCAGTGTGCACACCTCCATGTGGGCACACTCATTCTAACAGTTCAGTGTGCACACCTCCATGTGGGCACACTCATTCTAACAGTTAAGTGTGCACACCTCCATGTGGGAACACTCATTCTAACAGTTCAGTGTGCACAACTCCATGTGGACACACTCATTCTAAGAATTCAGTGTGCACACCTCCATGCGGGCACACTCATTCTAACAGTTCAGTGTGCACACCTCCATGTGGACACACTCATTCTAACAGTTCAGTGTGCACACCTCCATGTGGACACATTCATTCTAACAGTTCAGTGTGCACACCTCCATGTGGACACACTCATTCTAACAGTTCAGTGTGCACACCTCCATGTGGACACACTCATTCTAACATTTCAGTGTGCACACCTCCATGTGGACACACTCATTCTAACAGTTCAGTGTGCACAATCCATGTGGACACACTCATTCTAACAGTTCAGTGTGCACACCTCCATGTGGGCACACTCATTCTAGCAGTTCAGTTTGCACACCTTCATGTGGGCACACTCATTCTAGCAGTTCAGTGTGCACAATCCATGTGGGCACACTCAATCTAACAGTTCAGTCTGCACACCTCCATGTGGTCACACTCATTCTAACAGTTCAGTGTGCCGACTTCCATGTGGGCACACTCATTCTAACAGTTCAGTGTGCACACCTCCATGTAGGCACACTCATTCTAACAGTTCAGTGTGCACACCTCCATGTGGACACACTCATTCTAACAGTTCAGTGTGCACACCTCCATGTGGACACACTCATTCTAACAGTTCAGTGTACACACCTCCATGTGGACACACTCATTCTAACAGTTCAGTGTGCACACCTCCATGTGGACACACTCATTCTAACAGTTCAGTGTGCACACCTCCATGTGGACACACTCATTCTAACAGTTCAGTGTGCACACCTCCATGTGGAAAAAATTCTAACACTTCAGTGTGCACACATCCATGTGGACACACTCATTCTAACATTTCAGTGTGCACACCTCCACAGGGACACACTCATTCTAGCAGTTCAGTGTGCACACCTCCATGTGGACACAATCAATCTAACAGTTCAGTGTGCACACCTCCATGTGGACACACTCATTCTAACAGTTCAGTGTGCACACCTCCATGAGGACACACACATTCTAACAGTTGAGTGTGCACACCTCCATCTGGGCACACTCATTCTAACAGTTCAGTGTGCACACCTCCATGTGGGCACACTCATTCTAACATTTCAGTGTGCACACCTCTATGTGGACACACTCATTCTAACAGTTCAGTGTGCACACCTCCATGTGGACACACTTATTCTAACAGTTCTGTGTGCACACCTCCTTGTGGTCACACTCATTCTAACAGTTCAGTGTGCACACCTCCATGTGGACAAATTCTAACACTTCAGTGTGCACACATCCATGTGGACACACTCATTCTAACATTTCAGTGTGCACACCTCCACAGGGACACACTCATTCTAACAGTTCAGTGTGCACACCTCCGTGTGGACACACTCATTCTAACAGTTCAGTGTGCACACCTCCATGTGGGCACACTCATTCTAACAGTTCAGTGTGCACATCTCCATATGGGCACACTCATTCTAACAGTTCAGAGTGCACACCTCCATGTGGGCACACTCATTCTAACAGTTCAGTGTACACACCTCCATGTGGATAAATTCTAACACTTCAGTGTGCACACCTCCATGTGGACACACTCATTCTAACAGTTCAGTGTGCACACTTCCATGTGGGCACACTCATTCTAACAGTTCAGTGTGCACACCTCCATGTGGACACACACATTCTACCAGTTCAGTGTGCACACCTCCATGTGGACATACTCATTCTAACAGTTCAGTGTGCACACCTCCACAGGGACACACTCATTCTAACAGTTCAAAGTGCACACTTCCATGTGGGCACAGTCATTCTAACAGTTCAGTGTGCACACCTCCATATGGACACAGTCATTCTAACAGTTCATGTGCACAACTCCATGTGGGCACACTCATTCTAACAGTTCAGTGTGCACACCTTCATGTGGACACAGTCATTCTAACAGTTCAGTGTGCACACCTCCATGTGGACACACGCATTCTAACATTTCAGTGTGCACACCTCCACAGGGACACACTCATTCTAACAGTTCAGTGTGCACACCTCCATGTGGACACACTCATTCTAACAGTTCAGTGTGCATGCCTCCATGTGGACACACTCATTCTAACAGTTCAGTGTGCACACCTCCATGTGGACACACTCATTCTAACAGTTCAGTGTGCACATCTCCACAGGGATACACTCATTCTAACAGTTCAGTGTGCACAACTCCATGTGGACACACTCATTCTAACAGTTCAGTGTGCACACCTCCATGTGGACACACTCATTCTAACAGTTCAGTGTGCACACCTCCATGTGGACACACTCATTCTACCAATAGAGTGTGCACACCTCCAAGTGGACATATTCTAACAGTTCAGTGTGCACACCTCCATGTGGGCACACTCATTCTAACAGTTCAGTGTGCACACCTCCATGTGGACACACTCATTCTAACAGTTCAGTGTGCACACCTCCACAGGGACACACTCATTCTAACAGATCAAAGTGCACACCTCCATGTGGGCACAGTCATTCTAACAGTTCAGTGTGCACACCTCCATGTGGGCACACTCATTCTAACAGTTCAGTGTGCACACCTCCATGTGGACACACTCATTCTAACAGTTCAGTGTGCACACCACCATGAGGACACACACATTCTACCAGTTGAGTGTGCACACCTCCATCTGGGCACACTCATTCTAACAGTTCAGTGTGCACACCTCCATATGGGCACACTCATTCTAACATCAGTGTGCACAACTCCATGTGGACACACTCATTCTAACAGTTCAGTGTGCACACCTCCATGTGGACACACTCATTCTAACAGTTCTTTGTGCACACCTCCATGTGGTCACACTCATTCTAACAGTACAGTGTGCACACCTCCATGTGGACAAATTCTAACACTTCAGTGTGCACACCTCCATGTGGACACACTCATTCTAACATTTCAGTGTGCACACCTCCACAGGGACATGCTCATTCTAACAGTTCAGTGTGCACACCTCCGTGTGGACACACTCATTCTAACAGTTCAGTGTGCACACCTCCATGTGGGCACACTCATTTAACAGTTCAGTGTGCACACCTCCATGTGGGCACACTCATTCTAACAGTTCAGTGTACACACCTCCATGTGGACACACTCATTCTAACAGTTCAGTGTACACACCTCCATGTGGATAAATTCTAACACTTCAGTGTGCACACCTCCATGTGGACACACTCATTCTAACATTTCAGTGTGCACACCTCCACAGGTACACACTCATTCTAACAGTTCAGTGTTCACACCTCCATGTGGACACACTCATTCTAACAGTTCAGTGTACACACCTCCATGTGGATAAATTCTAACACTTCAGTGTGCACACCTCCATGTGGACACACTCATTCTAACATTTCAGTGTGCACACCTCCATGTGGACACACTCATTCTAAAACTTCAGTGTGCACACCTCCATGTGGGCACACTCATTCTAACAGTTCAGTGTGCATACCTCCATGTGGGCACACTCATTCTAACAGTTCAGTCTGCACACCTCCATGTGGGCACACTCATTCTAACAGTTCAGTGTGCACACCTCCATGTGGGCACACTCATTCTAACATTTCAGTGTGCACACCTCCATAGGGACACACTCATTCTAACATTTCAGTGTGCACACCTCCATGTGGACACACTCATTCTAACAGTTCAGTGTGCACACCTCCATGTGGGCACACTCATTCTAACAGTTCAGTGTGCACACC
The DNA here is from genome assembly GCF_949786415.1 of Peromyscus eremicus. Taxonomy (NCBI): domain Eukaryota; kingdom Metazoa; phylum Chordata; class Mammalia; order Rodentia; family Cricetidae; genus Peromyscus; species Peromyscus eremicus. The sequence continues at coordinate 13,472 of NW_026737373.1, read as the reverse complement.
TCCATGTGGACACACTCATTCTAGCAGTTCAGTGTGCACAATCCATGTGGGCACACTCATTCTAACAGTTCAGTCTGCACACCTCCATGTGGTCACACTCATTCTTACAGTTCAGTGTGCACACTTCCATGTGGGCACACTCATTCTAACAGTTCAGTGTGCACACCTCCATGTGGGCAAACTCATTCTAACAGTTCAGTGTGCACATCTCCATGTGGACACACTCATTCTAACAGTTCAGTGTGCACACCTCCATGTGGACACACTCATTCTAACATTTCAGTGTGCACACCTCCATGTGGACACACTCATTCTAACAATACAGTGTGCACACCTCCATGTGGACATATTCTAACAGTTCAGTGTGCACACGTCCATGTGGACACACTCATTCTAACAGTTCAGTGTGCACACCTCCATGTGAACACACTCATTCTAACAGTATAGTGTGCACACCTCCACAGGGACAACCTCATTCTAAAAGTTCAGTGTGCACACCTCCCTGTGGACACACTTATTCTAACAGTTCATTGTGCACACCTCCATGTGGACACATTCATTCTAACAGTTCAGTGTGCACAACTCTATGTGGGCACACTCATTCTAACAGTTCAGTGTGCACACCTCCATGTGCACACACTCATTCTAACATTTCAGTGTGCACACCTCCTTAGGGACACACTCATTCTAACATTTCAGTGTGCACACCTCCAAGTGGACACACTCATTCTAACAGTTCAGTGTGCACACCTCCATGTGGGCACACTCATTCTAACAGTTCAGTGTGCACAATCCATGTGGGCACACTCATTCTAACAGTTCAGTCTGCACACCTCCATGTGGTCATACTCATTCTAACAGTTCAGTGTGCACACTTCCATGTGGGCACACTCATTCTAACAGTTCAGTGTGCACACCTCCATGTAGGCACACTCATTCTAACAGTTCAGTGTGCACACCTCCATGTGGACACACTCATTCTAACAGTTCAGTGTGCACACCTCCATGTGGACACACTCATTCTAACAGTTCAGTGTGCACACCTCCATGTGGACACACTCATTCTAACAGTTCAGTGTACACACCTCCATGTGGACACACTCATTCTAACAGTTCAGTGTGCACACCTCCAAGTGGACACACTCATTCTAACAGTTCAGTGTGCACACCTCCATGTGGACACACTCATTCTAACAGTTCAGTGTGCACACCTCCATGTGGACACACTCATTCTAACAGTTCAGTGTGCACACCACCATGTGGAAAAAATTCTAACACTTCAGTGTGCACACATCCATGTGGACACACTCATTCTAACAGTTCAGTGTGCACATCTCCATGTGGACACACTCATTCTAACAGTTCAGTGTGCACACCTCCATGTGGACACACTCATTCTAACATTTCAGTGTGCACACCTCCATGTGGACACACTCATTCTAACAATACAGTGTGCACACCTCCATGTGGACATATTCTAACAGTTCAGTGTGCACACGTCCATGTGGACACACTCATTCTAACAGTTCAGTGTGCACACCTCCATGTGAACACACTCATTCTAACAGTATAGTGTGCACACCTCCACAGGGACAACCTCATTCTAAAAGTTCAGTGTGCACACCTCCCTGTGGACACACTTATTCTAACAGTTCATTGTGCACACCTCCATGTGGACACATTCATTCTAACAGTTCAGTGTGCACAACTCTATGTGGGCACACTCATTCTAACAGTTCAGTGTGCACACCTCCATGTGGACACACTCATTCTAACATTTCAGTGTGCACACCTCCTTAGGGACACACTCATTCTAACATTTCAGTGTGCACACCTCCAAGTGGACACACTCATTCTAACAGTTCAGTGTGCACACCTCCATGTGGGCACACTCATTCTAACAGTTCAGTGTGCACAATCCATGTGGGCACACTCATTCTAACAGTTCAGTCTGCACACCTCCATGTGGTCATACTCATTCTAACAGTTCAGTGTGCACACTTCCATGTGGGCACACTCATTCTAACAGTTCAGTGTGCACACCTCCATGTAGGCACACTCATTCTATTAGTTCAGTGTGCACACCTCCATGTGGACACACTCATTCTAACAGTTCAGTGTGCACACCTCCATGTGGACACACTCATTCTAACAGTTCAGTGTGCACACCTCCATGTGGACACACTCATTCTAACAGTTCAGTGTACACACCTCCATGTGGACACACTCATTCTAACAGTTCAGTGTGCACACCTCCAAGTGGACACACTCATTCTAACAGTTCAGTGTGCACACCTCCATGTGGACACACTCATTCTAACAGTTCAGTGTGCACACCTCCATTTGGACACACTCATTCTAACAGTTCAGTGTGCACACCACCATGTGGAAAAAATTCTAACACTTCAGTGTGCACACATCCATGTGGACACACTCATTCTAACATTTCAGTGTGCACACCTCCACAGGGACACACTCATTCTAGCAGTTCAGTGTGCACACCTCCATGTGGACACAATCAATCTAACAGTTCAGTGTGCACACCTCCATGTGGACACACTCATTCTAACAGTTCAGTGTGCACACCTCCATGTGGGCACACTCATTCTAACATTTCAGTGTGCACACCTCCATGTGGAAACACTCATTCTAACAATACAGTGTGCACACCTCCATGTGGACATATTCTAACAGTTCAGTGTGCACACGTCCATGTGGACACACTCATTCTAACAGTTCAGTGTGCACACCTCCATGTGGACACACTCATTCTAACAGTACAGTGTGCACACCTCCACAGGGACACACTCTTTCTAAAAGTTCAGTGTGCACACCTCCCTGTGGACACACTTATTCTAACAGTTCATTGTGCACACCTCCATGTGGACACACTCATTCTAAGAATTCAGTGTGCACACCTCCATGTGGGCACACTCATTCTAACAGTTCAGTGTGCACACCTCCATGTGGGTACACTCATTCTAACATTTCAGTGTGCACACCTCCATGTGGGCACACTCATTGTAACAGTTCAGTGTGCACACCTCCATGTGGACACACTCATTCTAACAGTTCAGTGTGCACACGTCCATGTGGGCACACTCATTCTAACAGTTCAGTCTGCACACCTCCATGTGGTCACACTCATTCTAACAGTTCAGTGTGCACACCTCCATGTGGGCACACTCATTCTAACAGTTCAGTGTGCACAACTCCATGTGGACACACTCATTCTAACAGTTCAGTGTGCACACCTCCATGTGGACACACTCATTCTAACAGTTCAGTGTGCACACCTCCATGTGGACACACTCATTCTAACAGTTCAGTGTGCACACCTCCATGTGGACACACTCATTCTAGCAGTTCAGTGTGCACACCTCCATGTGGACACAATCAATCTAACAGTTCAGTGTGCACACCTCCATGTGGACACACTCATTCTAACAGTTCAGTGTGCACACCTCCATGTGGGCACACTCATTCTAACAGTTCAGTGTGCACACCTCCATGTGGACACACTCATTCTAACAATACAGTGTGCACACCTCCATGTGGACATATTCTAACAGTTCCGTGTGCACACGTCCATGTGGACACACTCATTCTAACACTTCAGTGTGCACACCTCCATGTGGACACACTCATTCTAACAGTACAGTGTGCACACCTCCACAGGGACACACTCATTCTAAAAGTTCAGTGTGCACACCTCCCTGTGGACACACTTATTCTAACAGTTCATTGTGCACACCTCCATGTGGACACACTCATTCTAAGAATTCAGTGTGCACACCTCAATATGGGCACACTCATTCTAACAGTTCAGTGTGCACTCCTCCATGTGGGCACACTCAATCTAACAGTTCAGTGTGCACATCTCCATGTGGGCACACTCATTCTAACAGTTCAGTGTGCACACCTCCATGTGGGCACACTCATTCTAACAGTTCAGTCTCCACACCTCCATGTGGTCACACTCATTCTAACAGTTCAGTGTGCACACCTCCATGGGGGCACACTCATTCTAACAGTTCAGTGTGCACACCTCCATGTGGGCACACTCATTCTAACAGTTCAGTGTGCACACCTCCATGTGGACACACTCATTCTAACAGTTCAGTGTGCACACCTCCATGTGGACACACTCATTCTACCAATACAGTGTGCACACCTCCATGTGGACATATTCTAACAGTTCAGTGTGCACACCTCCATGTGGACACACTCATTCTAACAGTTCAGTGTGCACACCTCCATGTGGACACACTCATTCTAACAGTACAGTGTGCACACCTCCACAGGGACACACTCATTCTAAAAGTTCAGTGTGCACACCTCCCTGTGGACACACTTATTCGAACAGTTCATTGTGCACACCTCCATGTGGACACACTCATTCTAACATTCAGTGTGCACACCTCCATGTGGACACACTCATTCTAACAGTTAAGTGTGCACACCTCCACAGGGACACACTCATTCTAACAGTTCAGTGTTCTAACCCCATGTGGGCACACTCATTCTAACAGTACAGTGTGCACACCTCCATGTGGGCACACTCATTCTAACAGTTCAGTGTGCACACCTCTATGTGGACACACTCATTGTAACAGTTCAGTGTGCACACCTCCATGTGGGCACACTCATTCTAACAGTTAAGTGTGCACACCTCCATGTGGGATCACTCATTCTAACAGTTCAGTGTGCACACCTCCATGTGGACACAATCATTCTAACAGTTCAGTGTGCACACCTCCATGTGGACACACTCATTTTAACAGTTCAGTGTGCACACCTCCATGTGGACACACTCATTCTAACATTACAGTGTGCACACCTCCACAGGGACACACTCATTCTAAAAGTTCAGTGTGCACACCTCCATGTGGACACACTCATTCTAACAGTTCAGTGTGCACACCACCATGTGGACACACTCATTCTAAGAATTCATTGTGCACACCTCCATGTGGACACACTCATTCTAACAGTTCAGTGTGCACACCTCCATGTGGGCCCACTCATTCTAACAGTTCAGTGTTCACACCTCCATGTGGGCACACTCATTCTAACAGTTCAGTGTGCACACCTCCATGTGGGCACACTCATTCTAACAGTTCAGTGTGCACACCTCCATGTGGGACCACTCATTCTAACAGTTCAGTGTGCACACCTCCGTGTGGACACAATCATTCTAACAGTTCAGTGTGCACACCTCCATGTGGACACACTCATTCTAACAGTTCAGTGTGCACACCTCCATGTGTACACACTCATTCTAACAGTTCAGTGTGCACACCTCCATGTGGACACACTCATTCTAACAGTTCAGTGTGCACACTCCATGTGGAAAAAATTCTATCACTTCAGTGTGCACACATCCATGTGGACACACTCATTCTAACATTTCAGTGTGCACACCTCCACAGGGACACACTCATTCTAACAGTTCAGTGTGCACACCTCCATGTGGACACAATCAATCTAACAGTTCAGTGTGCACACCTCCATGTGGACACACTCATTCAAACAGTTCAGTGTGCACACCTCCATGTGGACACACTCATTCTAACAGTTCAGTGTGCACACCTCCATGTGGACACACTCATTCTACCAATACAGTGTGCACACCTCCATGTGGACATATTCTAACAGTTCAGTGTGCACACGTCCATGTGGACACACTCAATCTAACAGTTCAGTGTGCACACCTCCATGTGGACACACTCATTCTAACAGTACAGTGTGCACACCTCCACAGGGACACACTCATTCTAAAAGTTCAGTGTGCACACCTCCCTGTGGACACACTTATTCTAACAGTTCATTGTGCACACCTCCATGTGGACACACTCATTCTAAAAATTCAGTGTGCACACCTCCATGTGGGCACACTCATTCTAACAGTTCAGTGTGCACACCTCCATGTGGACACACTCATTCTAACAGTTCAGTGTGCACACTTCCATGTGGACACACTCATTCTAACAGTTCAGTGTGCACACCTCCATGTGGACACACTCATTCTAACAGTTCAGTGTGCACACCCCCATGTGGACACACTCATTCTAACAGTTCAGTGTGCACACTCCATGGGGAAAAAATTCTAACACTTCAAGGTGCACACATCCATGTGGACACACTCATTCTAACATTTCAGTGTGCACACCTCCACAGGGACACACTCATTCTAACAGTTCAGTTTGCACACCTCCATGTGGACACACTCATTCTACCAATACAGTGTGCACACCTCCATGTGGACATATTCTAACAGTTCAGTGTGCACACCTCCATGTGGACACACTCATTCTAACAGTTCAGTGTGCACACCTCCATATGGTCACACTCATTCTATCAGTTCAGTGTGCACACCTCCATGGGGGCACACTCATTCTAACAGTTCAGTGTGCACACCTCCATGTGGGCACAATCATTCTAACAGTTCAGTGTGCACACCTCCATGTGGACACACTCATTTTAACAGTTCAGTGTGCACACCTCCATGTGGACACACTCATTCTAACAGTTCAGTGTGCACACCTCCATGTGGACACACTCATTCTAACAGTTCAGTGTGCACACTCCATGTGGAAAAATTCTAACACTTCAGTGTGCACACATCCATGTGGACACACTCATTCTAACATTTCAGTGTGCACACCTCCACAGGGACACACTCAGTCTAACAGTTCAGTGTGCACACCTCCATGTGGACACACTCATTCTAACAGTTCAGTTTGCACACCTCCATGTGGACACAATCAATCTAACAGTTCAGTGTGCACACCTCCATGTGGACACACACATTCTAACAGTTCAGTGTGCACACCTCCATGTGGACACACTCATTCTAACAGTTCAGTGTGCACACCTCCATGTGGACACACTCATTCTACCAATACAGTGTGCACACCTCCATGTGGACATATTCTAACAGTTCAGTGTGCACACCTCCATGTGGACACACTCATTCTAACAGTTCAGTGTGCACACCTCCATGTGGACACACTCATTCTAGCAGTACAGTGTGCACACCTCCACAGGGACACACTCATTCTAAAAGTTCAGTGTGCACACCTCCCTGTGGACACACTTTTTCGAACAGTTCATTGTGCACACCTCCATGTGGACACACTCATTCTAACAGTTCAGTGTGCACACTTCCATGTGGACACACTCATTCTAACAGTTCAGTGTGCACACCTCCACAGGGATACACTCATTCTAACAGTTCAGTGTTCTAACCCCATGTGGGCACAGTCATTCTAACAGTTCAGTGTGCACACCTCCATGTGGACACACTCATTCTAACAGTTCAGTGTGCACACCTCCATGTGGACACACTCATTCTAACATTACAGTGTGCACACCTCCACAGGGACACACTCATTCTAAAAGTTCAGTGTGCACAACTCCATGTGGACACACTTATTCGAACAGTTCATTGTGCACACCTCCATGTGGACACACTCATTCTAACAGTTCAGTGTGCACACCTCCATGTGGACACACTCATTCTAACAGTTCAGTGTGCACACCTCCATGTGGGCACACTCATTCTAACAGTTCAGTGTGCACACCTCCATGTGGGCACACTCATTCTAACAGTTCAGTCTGCACACCTCCATATGGTCACACTCATTCTATCAGTTCAGTGTGCACACCTCCATGGGGGCACACTCATTCTAACAGTACAGTGTGCACACCTCCATGTGGGCACAATCATTCTAACAGTTCAGTGTGCACACCTCCATGTGGACACACTCATTCTAACAGTTCAGTGTGCACACCTCCATGTGGACACACTCATTCTAACAGTTCAGTGTGCACACCTCCATGTGGATACACTCATTCTAACAGTTCAGTGTGCACACTCCATGTGGAAAAATTCTAACACTTCAGTGTGCACACATCCATGTGGACACACTCATTCTAACATTTCAGTGTGCACACCTCCACAGGGACACACTCATTCTAACAGTTCAGTGTGCACACCTCCATGTGGACACACTCATTCTAACAGTTCAGTGTGCACACCTCCATGTGGACACACTCATTCTAACAGTTCAGTGTGCACACCTCCATGTGGACACACTCATTCTACCAATACAGTGTGCACACCACCATGTGGACATATTCTAACAGTTCAGTGTGCACACCACCATGTGGACACACTCATTCTAACAGTTCAGTGTGCACACCTCCATGTGGACACACACATTCTAGCAGTACAGTGTGCACACCTCCACAGGGACACACTCATTCTAAAAGTTCACTGTGCACACCTCCCTGTGGACACACTTATTCGAACAGTTCATTGTGCACACCTCCATGTGGACACACTCATTCTAACAGTTCAGTGTGCACACTTCCATGTGGACACACTCATTCTAACAGTTCAGTGTGCACACCTCCACAGGGACACACTCATTCTAACAGTTCAGTGTTCTAACCCCATGTGGGCACAGTCATTCTAACAGTTCACTGTGCACACCTCCATGTGGACACACTCATTCTAACAGTTCAGTGTGCACACCTCCATGTGGACACACTCATTCTAACATTACAGTGTGCACACCTCCACAGGGACACACTCATTCTAAAAGTTCAGTGTGCACAACCCCCTGTGGACACACTTATTCGAACAGTTCATTGTGCACACCTCCATGTGGACACACTCATTCTAACAGTTCAGTGTGCACACCTCCATGTGGGCACACTCACTCTAACAGTTCAGTGTGCACACCTCCATGTGGGCACACTCATTCTAACAGTTCAGTGTGCACACCTCCATGTGGGCACACTCATTCTAACAGTTCAATGTGCACACCTCCATGTGGGCACACTCATTCTAACAGTTCAGTGTGCACACCTCCATGTGGACACACTCATTCTAACAGTTCAGTCTGCACACCTCCATGTGGATTCACTCATTCTAACAGTTCAGTGTGCACACCTCCATGTGGACACACTCATTCTACCAATACAGTGTGCACACCTCCATGTGGACATATTCTAACAGTTCAGTGTGCACACCTCCATGTGGACACACTCATTCTAACAGTTCAGTGTGCACACCTCCATGTGGACATATTCTAACAGTTCAGTGTGCACACCTCCATGTGGACACACTCATTCTAACAGTTCAGTGTGCACACCTCCATGTGGACACACTCATTCTACCAATACAGTGTGCACACCTCCACAGGGACACACTCATTCTAAAACTTCAGTGTGCACACCTCCATGTGGACACACTCATTCTAACAGTTCAGTGTGCACACCTCCATGTGGACACACTCATTCTAACAGTTCAGTGTGCACACCTCCATGTGGGCACACTCATTCTAACAGTTCAGTGTGCACACCTCCATGTGGGCACACTCATTCTAACAGTTCAGTCTGCACACCTCCATATGGTCACACTCATTCTAACAGTTCAGTGTGCACACCTCCATGGGGGCACACTCATTCTAACAGTTCAGTGTGCACACCTCCATGTGGGCACAATCATTCTAACAGTTCAGTGTGCACACCTCCATGTGGACACACTCATTCTAACAGTTCAGTGTGCACACCTCCATGTGGACACACTCATTCTAACAGTTCAGTGTGCACACCTCCATGTGGACACACTCATTCTAACAGTTCAGTGTGCACACTCCATTTGGAAAAATTCTAACACTTCAGTGTGCACACATCCATGTGGACACACTCCTTCTAAAATTTCAGTGTGCACACCTCCACAGGGACACACTCATTCTAACAGTTCAGTGTGCACACCTCCATGTGGACACAATCAATCTAACAGTTCAGTGTGCACACCTCCATGTGGACACACTCATTCTAACAGTTCAGTGTGCACACCTCCATGTGGACACACTCATTCTAACAGTTCAGTGTGCACACCTCCATGTGGACACACTCATTCTACCAATACAGTGTTCACACCTCCATGTGGACATATTCTAACAGTTCAGTGTGCACACCTCCATGTGGAGGGACACACTCATTCTAAAAGTTCAGTGTGCACACCTCCCTGTGGACACACTTTTTCGAACAGTTCATTGTGCACACCTCCATGTGGACACACTCATTCTAACAGTTCAGTGTGCACACTTCCATGTGGACACACTCATTCTAACAGTTCAGTGTGCACACCTCCACAGGGACACACTCATTCTAACAGTTCAGTGTTCTAACCCCATGTGGGCACAGTCATTCTAACAGTTCAGTGTGCACACCTCCATGTGGACACACTCATTCTAACAGTTCAGTGTGCACACCTCCATGTGGACACACTCATTCTAACATTACAGTGTGCACACCTCCACAGGGACACACTCATTCTAAAAGTTCAGTGTGCACAACTCCATGTGGACACACTTATTCGAACAGTTCATTGTGCACACCTCCATGTGGACACACTCATTCTAACAGTTCAGTGTGCACACCTCCATGTGGACACACTCATTCTAACAGTTCAGTGTGCACACCTCCATGTGGGCACACTCATTCTAACAGTTCAGTGTGCACACCTCCATGTGGGCACACTCATTCTAACAGTTCAGTCTGCACACCTCCATATGGTCACACTCATTCTATCAGTTCAGTGTGCACACCTCCATGGGGGCACACTCATTCTAACAGTTCAGTGTGCACACCTCCATGTGGGCACAATCATTCTAACAGTTCAGTGTGCACACCTCCATGTGGACACACTCATTCTAACAGTTCAGTGTGCACACCTCCATGTGGACACACTCATTCTAACAGTTCAGTGTGCACACCTCCATGTGGATACACTCATTCTAACAGTTCAGTGTGCACACTCCATGTGGAAAAATTCTAACACTTCAGTGTGCACACATCCATGTGGACACACTCATTCTAACATTTCAGTGTGCACACCTCCACAGGGACACACTCATTCTAACAGTTCAGTGTGCACACCTCCATGTGGACACACTCATTCTAACAGTTCAGTGTGCACACCTCCATGTGGACACACTCATTCTAACAGTTCAGTGTGCACACCTCCATGTGGACACACTCATTCTACCAATACAGTGTGCACACCACCATGTGGACATATTCTAACAGTTCAGTGTGCACACCACCATGTGGACACACTCATTCTAACAGTTCAGTGTGCACACCTCCATGTGGACACACACATTCTAGCAGTACAGTGTGCACACCTCCACAGGGACACACTCATTCTAAATGTTCAGTGTGCACACCTCCCTGTGGACACACTTATTCGAACAGATCATTGTGCACACCTCCATGTGGACACACTCATTCTAACAGTTCAGTGTGCACACTTCCATGTGGACACACTCATTCTAACAGTTCAGTGTGCACACCTCCACAGGGACACACTCATTCTAACAGTTCAGTGTTCTAACCCATGTGGGCACAGTCATTCTAACAGTTCACTGTGCACACCTCCATGTGGACACACTCATTCTAACAGTTCAGTGTGCACACCTCCATGTGGACACACTCATTCTAACATTACAGTGTGCACACCTCCACAGGGACACACTCATTCTAAAAGTTCAGTGTGCACAACCCCCTGTGGACACACTTATTCGAACAGTTCATTGTGCACACCTCCATGTGGACACACTCATTCTAACAGTTCAGTGTGCACACCTCCATGTGGGCACACTCACTCTAACAGTTCAGTGTGCACACCTCCATGTGGGCACACTCATTCTAACAGTTCAGTGTGCACACCTCCATGTGGGCACACTCATTCTAACAGTTCAATGTGCACACCTCCATGTGGGCACACTCATTCTAACAGTTCAGTGTGCACACCTCCATGTGGACACACTCATTCTAACAGTTCAGTCTGCACACCTCCATGTGGATTCACTCATTCTAACAGTTCAGTGTGCACACCTCCATGTGGACACACTCATTCTACCAATACAGTGTGCACACCTCCATGTGGACATATTCTAACAGTTCAGTGTGCACACCTCCATGTGGACACACTCATTCTAACAGTTCAGTGTGCACACCTCCATGTGGACATATTCTAACAGTTCAGTGTGCACACCTCCATGTGGACACACTCATTCTAACAGTTCAGTGTGCACACCTCCATGTGGACACACTCATTCTACCAATACAGTGTGCACACCTCCACAGGGACACACTCATTCTAAAACTTCAGTGTGCACACCTCCATGTGGACACACTCATTCTAACAGTTCAGTGTGCACACCTCCATGTGGACACACTCATTCTAACAGTTCAGTGTGCACACCTCCATGTGGGCACACTCATTCTAACAGTTCAGTGTGCACACCTCCATGTGGGCACACTCATTCTAACAGTTCAGTCTGCACACCTCCATATGGTCACACTCATTCTAACAGTTCAGTGTGCACACCTCCATGGGGGCACACTCATTCTAACAGTTCAGTGTGCACACCTCCATGTGGGCACAATCATTCTAACAGTTCAGTGTGCACACCTCCATGTGGACACACTCATTCTAACAGTTCAGTGTGCACACCTCCATGTGGACACACTCATTCTAACAGTTCAGTGTGCACACCTCCATGTGGACACACTCATTCTAACAGTTCAGTGTGCACACTCCATTTGGAAAAATTCTAACACTTCAGTGTGCACACATCCATGTGGACACACTCCTTCTAAAATTTCAGTGTGCACACCTCCACAGGGACACACTCATTCTAACAGTTCAGTGTGCACACCTCCATGTGGACACAATCACTCTAACAGTTCAGTGTGCACACCTCCATGTGGGCACACTCATTCTAACAGTTCAGTGTGCACACCTCCATGTGGGCACACTCATTCTAACAGTTCAATGTGCACACCTCCATGTGGGCACACTCATTCTAACAGTTCAGTGTGCACACCTCCATGTGGACACACTCATTCTAACAGTTCAGTCTGCACACCTCCATGTGGATTCACTCATTCTAACAGTTCAGTGTGCACACCTCCATGTGGACACACTCATTCTACCAATACAGTGTGCACACCTCCATGTGGACATATTCTAACAGTTCAGTGTGCACACCTCCATGTGGACACACTCATTCTAACAGTTCAGTGTGCACACCTCCATGTGGACATATTCTAACAGTTCAGTGTGCACACCTCCATGTGGACACACTCATTCTAACAGTTCAGTGTGCACACCTCCATGTGGACACACTCATTCTACCAATACAGTGTGCACACCTCCACAGGGACACACTCATTCTAAAACTTCAGTGTGCACACCTCCATGTGGACACACTCATTCTAACAGTTCAGTGTGCACACCTCCATGTGGACACACTCATTCTAACAGTTCAGTGTGCACACCTCCATGTGGGCACACTCATTCTAACAGTTCAGTGTGCACACCTCCATGTGGGCACACTCATTCTAACAGTTCAGTCTGCACACCTCCATATGGTCACACTCAT
>NW_026737372.1:0-43000 GCF_949786415.1 Peromyscus eremicus | reverse complement strand
GGAACAGATGCCAGTGCTATTTTACCTGTGTATGTCAATGGGAGCGCAATAGTGACTCTTCTTTCCAGAAAACAAATCTTGCTCGTAGGACCAGAAACTGCATGTGATTCAACTCCATTTAGGACTGAAAAACAAACGCTAGCTCGCCTTACAAGAAAAACACTCTGCTTTTGAGAAAATGGCACTCTTCTACTCTACTGTGTTTCCTATAGGGCCAAAACAGTGAGCTTGCTCAGAACAAAAGAACTGTGCTTCCTACAAACACGGCCATATCTAGTTCAGTTCTGCTTAGGAAACTGACAAGAACAGTAGATCCTCTTCAGTCCAATACACTGTACATGCTGGGAATAGAAGCCAGTGCTATTTGCCCTGTGTATTACAATGGGAGCGCAATAGTGACACTTCTTACCAGAAAACAACTCTTGCTCCTAGGACCAGAAACTGCATGGGATTCAACTCCATTTAGGACTGGGAAACAAACGCTAGCTTGCCTTACAAGAAACACACTCTGCTTTTGAGAAAAGAGCACTCTTCTACTCTACTGTGTTTCCTATAGGGCCAGAACAGTGAGCTTGCTCAGAACAAAAGAAATGTGCTTCATACACACACGGGCCATATCTAGTTCAACTCTGCTTAGGAAACTGACAAGAACAGTAGATCCTCTTCAGTCCAATACACTGTACATGCTGGGAACAAATGCCAGTGCTACTTGCCATGTGTATGACAATGGGAGCGCAATAGTGACTCTTCTTACCAGAAAATACTCTTGCTTGTAGGACCAGAAACTGCATGTGATTCAACTCCATTTAGGACTGGGAAACAAACGCTAGCTCGCCTAACAAGAAACACACTCTGCTTTTGAGAAAAGAGTACTCTTCTACTCTACTGTTTTTCCTATAGGGCCAGAACAGTAAGCTTGCTCAGAACAAAAGAAATGTGCTTCCTAAACACAGGGTCCATATCTAGTTCAACACTTCATCGGAAACTGACAAGAACAGTAGATCCTCTTCAGTCCAATACACTGTACATGCTGGGAACAGACGCCAGTGCTATTTGCCCTGTGTATGACAATGGGAGCGAAATAGTGACTCTTCTTACCAGAAAACAACTCTTGATTGTAGGACCAGAAACAGCATGTGATTCAATGACATTTAGGTCTGGGAAGCAAACGCTAGCTCGCTTTACAAAAACACACTCTGCTTTTGAGAAAAGAGCACTCTTCTACTCTACTGTGTTTCCTATGGGTTCCGAACAGTGAGCTTGCTCAGAACAAATGAACTGTGCTTCCTATACACACGGGCCATATCTAGTTCATCTCTGCTTAGGAAACTGACAAGAAGAGTAGCTCCTCTTCAGTCCAATACACTGTACTTAAAGGGAACAGATGCGAGTGTTATTTGCACTGTGTATGGCAATGGGAGCACAATAGTGACTTTCCTTACCAGAAAACAACTCTTGCTCATAGGACCAAAAACTGCATGTGATTCAACTCCATTTAGGACTGGGAAACAAACACTAGCTCGCCTTAAAAGAAACACATTCTGCTTTTGAGTAAAGATCACTCTTCTACTCTACTGTGTTTCCTATAGGGCCAGAACAGTGAGCTTGCTCAGAACAAAAGAACTGTGCTTCCTACACACACGGCCATATCTAATTCAATTCTGCTTAGAAAACTGACAATAACAGTAGATCCTCGTCAGTCCAATACACTGTACATGCTGGGAACAGACGCCAGTGCTATTTGTAATTTGTATGACAATTGGAGCACAATAGTGACTCTTCTTACCAGAAGACAACTCTTGCTTGTAGGACAGAAACTGCATGGGATTCAACTCCATTTCTGACTGGGAAACAAACACTTGCTCGCCTTATAAGAAAAACACTCTGCTTTTGAGAAAAGAGCACTCTTCTACTCTACTGTTTTTCCTATGGGATCCGAACAGTGAGCTTTCTCAGAACAAAAGAAATGTGCTTCCTACACACACGGGCCATATCTAGTTCAACTCTTCTTAGGAAACTGACAAGAACAGTAGATCCTCTTCAGTCCAATACACTGTTCTTGCTAGGAAGAGACGCCAGTGCTATTTGCACTGTGTATGGCAATGGGAGCGCAATAGTGACTCTTCTTTCCAGAAATCAACTCTTGCTCGTAGGACCAAAAACTGCATGTGATTCAACTCCATTTAGGACTGGGAAACAAATGCTAGCTCCCCTTACAAGAAACACACTCTGATTTTGAGAAAAGAGCACTCTTCTACTCTACTGTGTTTCCTATACAGCCAGAACAATGAGCTTGCTCAGAACAAAAGAATTGTGCTTCCTACACACACGGGCCATATCTAAATCAATTCTGCATAGGAACCTGACAAGGACAGTAGATCCTCTTTAGTCCAATACACTGTACATGCTGGGAACAGATGCCAGTGCTATTTTACCTGTGTATGTCAATGGGAGCGCAATAGTGACTCTTCTTTCCAGAAAACAAATCTTGCTCGTAGGACCAGAAACTGCATGTGATTCAACTCCATTTAGGACTGGGAAACAAACGCTAGCTTGCCTTACAAGAAACAAGCTCTCATTTGAGAAAAGGGCACACTTCTACTCTACTGTGTTTCCTAAGGGTTCCGAACAGTGAGCTTGCTCAGAACAAAGGAAATGTGCTTCCTACACACACGGCCATATCTAGTTCAGTTCTGCTTAGGAAACTGACAAGAACAGTAGATCCTCTTCAGTCCAATACACTGTACTTGGTGGGAACAGACGCCAGTGCTATTTGCACTGTGTATGACAATGGGAGCGCAATAGTGACTCTTCTTACCACAAAACAACTCTTGCTCCTAGGACCAGAAACTGCATGGGATTCAACTCCATTTAGGACTGGGAAACAAATGCTAGCTTGCCTTACAAGAAACACACTCTGCTTTTGAGAAAAGAGCACTCTTCTACTCTACTGTGTTTCCTATAGGGCCAGAACAGTGAGCTTGCTCAGAAAAAGAAATGTGATTCATACACACACGGGCCATATCTAGTTCAACTCTGCTTAGGAAACTGACAAGAACAGTAGATCCTCTTCAGTCCAATACACTGTACATGCTGGGAACAAATGCCAGTGCTACTTGCCATGTGTATGACAATGGGAGCGCAATAGTGACTCTTCTTACCAGAAAATACTCTTGCTTGTAGGACCAGAAACTGCATGTGATTCAACTCCATTTAGGACTGGGAAACAAACGCTAGCTCGCCTAACAAGAAACACACTCTGCTTTTGAGAAAAGAGTACTCTTCTACTCTACTGTTTTTCCTATAGGGCCAGAACAGTAAGCTTGCTCAGAACAAAAGAAATGTGCTTCCTAAACACAGGGTCCATATCTAGTTCAACACTTCATCGGAAACTGACAAGAACAGTAGATCCTCTTCAGTCCAATACACTGTACATGCTGGGAACAGACGCCAGTGCTATTTGCCCTGTGTATGACAATGGGAGCGAAATAGTGACTCTTCTTACCAGAAAACAACTCTTGATTGTAGGACCAGAAACAGCATGTGATTCAACGACATTTAGGTCTGGGAAGCAAACGCTAGCTCGCTTTACAAAAACACACTCTGCTTTTGAGAAAAGAGCACTCTTCTACTCTACTGTGTTTCCTATGGGTTCCGAACAGTGAGCTTGCTCAGAACAAATGAACTGTGCTTCCTATACACACGGGCCATATCTAGTTCAACTCTTCTTAGGAAACTGACAAGAACAGTAGCTCCTCTTCAGTCCAATACACTGTTCTTGCTAGGAAGAGACGCCAGTGCTATTTGCACTGTGTATGGCAATGGGAGCGCAATAGTGACTCTTCTTTCCAGAAATCAACTCTTGCTCGTAGGACCAAAAACTGCATGGGATTCAACTCCATTTAGGACTGGGAAACAAACGCTAGCTCCCCTTACAAGAAACACACTCTGATTTTGAGAAAAGAGCACTCTTCTACTCTACTGTGTTTCCTATACAGCCAGAACAATGAGCTTGCTCAGAACAAAAGAATTGTGCTTCCTACACACACGGGCCATATCTAAATCAATTCTGCATAGGAACCTGACAAGGACAGTAGATCCTCTTCAGTCCAATACACTGTACATGCTAGGAACAGATGCCAGTGCTATTTTACCTGTGTATGTCAATGGGAGCGCAATAGTGACTCTTCTTTCCAGAAAACAAATCTTGCTCGTAGGACCAGAAACTGCATGTGATTCAACTCCATTTAGGACTGAAAAACAAACGCTAGCTCGCCTTACAAGAAAAACACTCTGCTTTTGAGAAAAGGGCACTCTTCTACTCTACTGTGTTTCCTATAGGGCCAAAACAGTGAGCTTGCTCAGAACAAAAGAACTGTGCTTCCTACACACGGCCATATCTAGTTCAATTCTGCTTAGGAAACTGACAAGAACAGTAGATCCTCTTCAGTCCAATACACTGTACATGCTGGGAATAGAAGACAGTGCTATTTGCCCTGTGTATTACAATGGGAGCGCAATAGTGACACTTCTTACCAGAAAACAACTCTTGCTCGTAGGAACAGAAACTGCATGTGATTTTACTCCATTTAGGACTGGGAAACAAACGCTAGCTCGTCTTACAAGAAACACACTCTGCTTTTAGGAAAGGGCACTCTTCTACTCTACTGTGTTTCCTATACAGCCAGAACAATGAGCTTGCTCAGAACAAAAGAATTGTGCTTTCTACACACACGGGGGATATCTAGATCAATTCTGCATAGGAAACTGACAAGGACAGTAGATCCTCTTCAGTCCAATACACTGTACATGCTGGGAACAGGTGCCAGTGCTATTTTACCTGTGTATGTCAATGGGAGCACAATAGTGACTCTTCTTACCAGAAAACAACTCTTGCTCGTAGGACCAGAAATTGCATGTGATTCAACTCCATTTAGGACTGAAAAACAAACGCTAGCTCGCCTTACAAGAAACACACTCTGCTTTTGAGAAAAGGGCACTCTTCTACTCTACTGTGTTTCCTATAGGGCCAAAACAGTGAGCTTGCTCAGAACAAAAGAACTGTGCTTCCTACACACACGGCCATATCTAGTTCAATTCTGCTTAGGAAACTGACAAGAACAGTAGATCCTCTTCAGTCCAATACACTGTACATGCTGGGAATAGAAGCCAGTGCTATTTCCCCTGTGTATTACAATGGGAGCGCAATAGTGACACTTCTTACCAGAAAACAACTCTTGCTCGTAGGAACAGAAACTGCATGTGATTTTACTCCATTTAGGACTGGGAAACAAACGCTAGCTCGCCTAACAAGAAACACACTCTGCTTTTGAGAAAAGAGTACTCTTCTACTCTACTGTTTTTCCTATAGGGCCAGAACAGTAAGCTTGCTCAGAACAAAAGAAATGTGCTTCCTAAACACAGGGGCCATATCTAGTTCAACACTTCATCGGAAACTGACAAGAACAGTAGATCCTCTTCAGTCCAATACACTGTACATGCTGGGAACAGACGCCAGTGCTATTTGCCCTGTGTATGACAATGGGAGCGAAATAGTGACTCTTCTTACCAGAAAACAACTCTTGATTGTAGGACCAGAAACAGCATGTGATTCAACGACATTTAGGTCTGGGAAGCAAATGCTAGCTCGCTTTACAAAAACACACTCTGCTTTTGAGAAAAGAGCACTCTTCTACTCTACTGTGTTTCCTATGGGTTCCGAACAGTGAGCTTGCTCAGAACAAATGAACTGTGCTTCCTATACACACGGGCCATATCTAGTTCAACTCTGCTTAGGAAACTGACAAGAACAGTAGCTCCTCTTCAGTTCAATACACTGTACTTGATTGGAACAGACGCAAGTGCTATTTGTACTGTGTTTGGCATTGGGAGCGCAATATTTACTCTTCTTACCAAAAAATAACTCTATTCGTAGGACCAGAAACTGCATGTGATTCAAATTTATTTAGGATTGGGAAACAAAAGCTAGCTCGCCTTACAAGAAATACACTCTGCTTTGAGAAAAGAGCACTCTTCTTCTCTACTATGTGTCCTATGGGGTCCGAACAGTGAGCTTGCTAAGAACAAAAGAACTGTGCTTCCTACACACATGGGCCATATCTAGTTCAACTCTGCTTAGGAAACTGACAAGAACAGTAGCTCCACTTCAGTCCAATACACTGTACTTGCTGGGAACAGACGCGAGTGCTATTTGCACTGTGTATGTCAACGGGAGCACAATAGTGACTTTCCTTACCAGAAAACATCTCTTGCTCGTAGGACCAAAAGCTGCATGTGATTCAAATCCATTTAGGACTGGGAAACAAACGCTAGCTCACCTTACAAGAAACACACTCTGCTTTTGAGAAAAGAGCACTCTTCTACTCTAATGTGTTTCCGATAGGGCCAGAACAGTGAGCTTGCTCAGAAAAAAGGAACTGTGCTTCCTACACACACGGGCCATATCTAGTTCAACTCTACTTAGGAAACTGAAAGAACAGTAGCTCCTCTTCAGTCCAATACACTGTACTTAACGGGAACAGATGCGAGTGTTATTTGCACTGTGTATGGCAATGGGAGCACAATAGTGACTTTCCTTACCGGAAAACAACTCTTGCTCATAGGACCAAAAACTGCATGTGATTCAACTCCATTTAGGACTGGGAAACAAACACTAGCTCGCCTTTCAAGAAACACATTCTGCTTTTGAGTAAAGATCACTCTTCTACTCTACTGTGTTTCCTATAGGGCCAGAACAGTGAGCTTGCTCAGAACAAAAGAACTGTGCTTCCTACACACACGGCCATATCTAATTCAATTCTGCTTAGAAAACTGACAATAACAGTAGATCCTCCTCAGTCCAATACACTGTACATGCTGGGAACAGACGCCAGTGCTATTTGTAATTTGTATGACAATTGGAGCACAATAGTGACTCTTCTTACCAGAAGACAACTCTTGCTTGTAGGACAGAAACTGCATGGGATTCAACTCCATTTCTGACTGGGAAACAAACACTTGCTCGCCTTATAAGAAACACACTCTGCTTTTGAGAAAAGAGCACTCTTCTACTCTACTGTGTTTCCTATGGGATCCGAACAGTGAGCTTTCTCAGAACAAAAGAAATGTGCTTCCTACACACACGGGCCATATCTAGTTCAACTCTTCTTAGGAAACTGACAAGAACAGTAGCTCCTCTTCAGTCCAATACACTGTTCTTGCTAGGAAGAGACGCCAGTGCTATTTGCACTGTGTATGGCAATGGGAGCGCAATAGTGACTCTTCTTTCCAGAAATCAACTCTTGCTCGTAGGACCAAAAACTGCATGGGATTCAACTCCATTTAGGAC
This sequence comes from Peromyscus eremicus, assembly GCF_949786415.1. Taxonomy (NCBI): domain Eukaryota; kingdom Metazoa; phylum Chordata; class Mammalia; order Rodentia; family Cricetidae; genus Peromyscus; species Peromyscus eremicus. The sequence goes on along the minus strand of NW_026737372.1, from coordinate 35,652 downwards.
TGGGAAACAAACGCTAGCTCCCCTTACAAGAAACACACTCTGATTTTGAGAAAAGAGCACTCTTCTACTCTACTGTGTTTCCTATACAGCCAGAACAATGAGCTTGCTCAGAACAAAAGAATTGTGCTTCCTACACACACGGGCCATATCTAAATCAATTCTGCATAGGAACCTGACAAGGACAGTAGATCCTCTTTAGTCCAATACACTGTACATGCTAGGAACAGATGCCAGTGCTATTTTACCTGTGTATGTCAATGGGAGCGCAATAGTGACTCTTCTTTCCAGAAAACAAATCTTGCTCGTAGGACCAGAAACTGCATGTGATTCAACTCCATTTAGGACTGAAAAACAAACGCTAGCTCGCCTTACAAGAAAAACACTCTGCTTTTGAGAAAAGGGCACTCTTCTACTCTACTGTGTTTCCTATAGGGCCAAAACAGTGAGCTTGCTCAGAACAAAAGAACTGTGCTTCCTACACACGGCCATATCTAGTTCAATTCTGCTTAGGAAACTGACAAGAACAGTAGATCCTCTTCAGTCCAATACACTGTACATGCTGGGAATAGAAGCCAGTGCTATTTGCCCTGTGTATTACAATGGGAGCGCAATAGTGACACTTCTTACCAGAAAACAACTCTTGCTCGTAGGAACAGAAACTGCATGTGATTTTACTCCATTTAGGACTGGGAAACAAACGCTAGCTCGTCTTACAAGAAACACACTCTGCTTTTAGGAAAGGGCACTCTTCTACTCTACTGTGTTTCCTATACAGCCAGAACAATGAGCTTGCTCAGAACAAAAGAATTGTGCTTTCTACACACACGGGGGATATCTAGATCAATTCTGCATAGGAAACTGACAAGGACAGTAGATCCTCTTCAGTCCAATACACTGTACATGCTGGGAACAGGTGCCAGTGCTATTTTACCTGTGTATGTCAATGGGAGCACAATAGTGACTCTTCTTACCAGAAAACAACTCTTGATTGTAGGACCAGAAACAGCATGTGATTCAACGACATTTAGGTCTGGGAAGCAAATGCTAGCTCGCTTTACAAAAACACACTCTGCTTTTGAGAAAAGAGCACTCTTCTACTCTACTGTGTTTCCTATGGGTTCCGAACAGTGAGCTTGCTCAGAACAAATGAACTGTGCTTCCTATACACACGGGCCATATCTAGTTCAACTCTGCTTAGGAAACTGACAAGAACAGTAGCTCCTCTTCAGTTCAATACACTGTACTTGATTGGAACAGACGCAAGTGCTATTTGTACTGTGTTTGGCATTGGGAGCGCAATATTTACTCTTCTTACCAAAAAATAACTCTATTCGTAGGACCAGAAACTGCATGTGATTCAAATTTATTTAGGATTGGGAAACAAAAGCTAGCTCGCCTTACAAGAAATACACTCTGCTTTGAGAAAAGAGCACTCTTCTTCTCTACTATGTGTCCTATGGGGTCCGAACAGTGAGCTTGCTAAGAACAAAAGAACTGTGCTTCCTACACACATGGGCCATATCTAGTTCAACTCTGCTTAGGAAACTGACAAGAACAGTAGCTCCACTTCAGTCCAATACACTGTACTTGCTGGGAACAGACGCGAGTGCTATTTGCACTGTGTATGTCAACGGGAGCACAATAGTGACTTTCCTTACCAGAAAACATCTCTTGCTCGTAGGACCAAAAGCTGCATGTGATTCAAATCCATTTAGGACTGGGAAACAAACGCTAGCTCACCTTACAAGAAACACACTCTGCTTTTGAGAAAAGAGCACTCTTCTACTCTAATGTGTTTCCGATAGGGCCAGAACAGTGAGCTTGCTCAGAAAAAAGGAACTGTGCTTCCTACACACACGGGCCATATCTAGTTCAACTCTACTTAGGAAACTGAAAGAACAGTAGCTCCTCTTCAGTCCAATACACTGTACTTAACGGGAACAGATGCGAGTGTTATTTGCACTGTGTATGGCAATGGGAGCACAATAGTGACTTTCCTTACCGGAAAACAACTCTTGCTCATAGGACCAAAAACTGCATGTGATTCAACTCCATTTAGGACTGGGAAACAAACACTAGCTCGCCTTTCAAGAAACACATTCTGCTTTTGAGTAAAGATCACTCTTCTACTCTACTGTGTTTCCTATAGGGCCAGAACAGTGAGCTTGCTCAGAACAAAAGAACTGTGCTTCCTACACACACGGCCATATCTAATTCAATTCTGCTTAGAAAACTGACAATAACAGTAGATCCTCCTCAGTCCAATACACTGTACATGCTGGGAACAGACGCCAGTGCTATTTGTAATTTGTATGACAATTGGAGCACAATAGTGACTCTTCTTACCAGAAGACAACTCTTGCTTGTAGGACAGAAACGGCATGGGATTCAACTCCATTTCTGACTGGGAAACAAACACTTGCTCGCCTTATAAGAAACACACTCTGCTTTTGAGAAAAGAGCACTCTTCTACTCTACTGTGTTTCCTATGGGATCCGAACAGTGAGCTTTCTCAGAACAAAAGAAATGTGCTTCCTACACACACGGGCCATATCTAGTTCAACTCTTCTTAGGAAACTGACAAGAACAGTAGCTCCTCTTCAGTCCAATACACTGTTCTTGCTAGGAAGAGACGCCAGTGCTATTTGCACTGTGTATGGCAATGGGAGCGCAATAGTGACTCTTCTTTCCAGAAATCAACTCTTGCTCGTAGGACCAAAAACTGCATGGGATTCAACTCCATTTAGGACTGGGAAACAAACGCTAGCTCCCCTTACAAGAAACACACTCTGATTTTGAGAAAAGAGCACTCTTCTACTCTACTGTGTTTCCTATACAGCCAGAACAATGAGCTTGCTCAGAACAAAAGAATTGTGCTTCCTACACACACGGGCCATATCTAAATCAATTCTGCATAGGAACCTGACAAGGACAGTAGATCCTCTTTAGTCCAATACACTGTACATGCTAGGAACAGATGCCAGTGCTATTTTACCTGTGTATGTCAATGGGAGCGCAATAGTGACTCTTCTTTCCAGAAAACAAATCTTGCTCGTAGGACCAGAAACTGCATGTGATTCAACTCCATTTAGGACTGAAAAACAAACGCTAGCTCGCCTTACAAGAAAAACACTCTGCTTTTGAGAAAAGGGCACTCTTCTACTCTACTGTGTTTCCTATAGGGCCAAAACAGTGAGCTTGCTCAGAACAAAAGAACTGTGCTTCCTACACACGGCCATATCTAGTTCAATTCTGCTTAGGAAACTGACAAGAACAGTAGATCCTCTTCAGTCCAATACACTGTACATGCTGGGAATAGAAGCCAGTGCTATTTGCCCTGTGTATTACAATGGGAGCGCAATAGTGACACTTCTTACCAGAAAACAACTCTTGCTCGTAGGAACAGAAACTGCATGTGATTTTACTCCATTTAGGACTGGGAAACAAACGCTAGCTCGTCTTACAAGAAACACACTCTGCTTTTAGGAAAGGGCACTCTTCTACTCTACTGTGTTTCCTATACAGCCAGAACAATGAGCTTGCTCAGAACAAAAGAATTGTGCTTTCTACACACACGGGGGATATCTAGATCAATTCTGCATAGGAAACTGACAAGGACAGTAGATCCTCTTCAGTCCAATACACTGTACATGCTGGGAACAGGTGCCAGTGCTATTTTACCTGTGTATGTCAATGGGAGCACAATAGTGACTCTTCTTACCAGAAAACAACTCTTGATTGTAGGACCAGAAACAGCATGTGATTCAACGACATTTAGGTCTGGGAAGCAAATGCTAGCTCGCTTTACAAAAACACACTCTGCTTTTGAGAAAAGAGCACTCTTCTACTCTACTGTGTTTCCTATGGGTTCCGAACAGTGAGCTTGCTCAGAACAAATGAACTGTGCTTCCTATACACACGGGCCATATCTAGTTCAACTCTGCTTAGGAAACTGACAAGAACAGTAGCTCCTCTTCAGTTCAATACACTGTACTTGATTGGAACAGACGCAAGTGCTATTTGTACTGTGTTTGGCATTGGGAGCGCAATATTTACTCTTCTTACCAAAAAATAACTCTATTCGTAGGACCAGAAACTGCATGTGATTCAAATTTATTTAGGATTGGGAAACAAAAGCTAGCTCGCCTTACAAGAAATACACTCTGCTTTGAGAAAAGAGCACTCTTCTTCTCTACTATGTGTCCTATGGGGTCCGAACAGTGAGCTTGCTAAGAACAAAAGAACTGTGCTTCCTACACACATGGGCCATATCTAGTTCAACTCTGCTTAGGAAACTGACAAGAACAGTAGCTCCACTTCAGTCCAATACACTGTACTTGCTGGGAACAGACGCGAGTGCTATTTGCACTGTGTATGTCAACGGGAGCACAATAGTGACTTTCCTTACCAGAAAACATCTCTTGCTCGTAGGACCAAAAGCTGCATGTGATTCAAATCCATTTAGGACTGGGAAACAAACGCTAGCTCACCTTACAAGAAACACACTCTGCTTTTGAGAAAAGAGCACTCTTCTACTCTAATGTGTTTCCGATAGGGCCAGAACAGTGAGCTTGCTCAGAAAAAAGGAACTGTGCTTCCTACACACACGGGCCATATCTAGTTCAACTCTACTTAGGAAACTGAAAGAACAGTAGCTCCTCTTCAGTCCAATACACTGTACTTAACGGGAACAGATGCGAGTGTTATTTGCACTGTGTATGGCAATGGGAGCACAATAGTGACTTTCCTTACCGGAAAACAACTCTTGCTCATAGGACCAAAAACTGCATGTGATTCAACTCCATTTAGGACTGGGAAACAAACACTAGCTCGCCTTTCAAGAAACACATTCTGCTTTTGAGTAAAGATCACTCTTCTACTCTACTGTGTTTCCTATAGGGCCAGAACAGTGAGCTTGCTCAGAACAAAAGAACTGTGCTTCCTACACACACGGCCATATCTAATTCAATTCTGCTTAGAAAACTGACAATAACAGTAGATCCTCCTCAGTCCAATACACTGTACATGCTGGGAACAGACGCCAGTGCTATTTGTAATTTGTATGACAATTGGAGCACAATAGTGACTCTTCTTACCAGAAGACAACTCTTGCTTGTAGGACAGAAACGGCATGGGATTCAACTCCATTTCTGACTGGGAAACAAACACTTGCTCGCCTTATAAGAAACACACTCTGCTTTTGAGAAAAGAGCACTCTTCTACTCTACTGTGTTTCCTATGGGATCCGAACAGTGAGCTTTCTCAGAACAAAAGAAATGTGCTTCCTACACACACGGGCCATATCTAGTTCAACTCTTCTTAGGAAACTGACAAGAACAGTAGCTCCTCTTCAGTCCAATACACTGTTCTTGCTAGGAAGAGACGCCAGTGCTATTTGCACTGTGTATGGCAATGGGAGCGCAATAGTGACTCTTCTTTCCAGAAATCAACTCTTGCTCGTAGGACCAAAAACTGCATGGGATTCAACTCCATTTAGGACTGGGAAACAAACGCTAGCTCCCCTTACAAGAAACACACTCTGATTTTGAGAAAAGAGCACTCTTCTACTCTACTGTGTTTCCTATACAGCCAGAACAATGAGCTTGCTCAGAACAAAAGAATTGTGCTTCCTACACACACGGGCCATATCTAAATCAATTCTGCATAGGAACCTGACAAGGACAGTAGATCCTCTTTAGTCCAATACACTGTACATGCTAGGAACAGATGCCAGTGCTATTTTACCTGTGTATGTCAATGGGAGCGCAATAGTGACTCTTCTTTCCAGAAAACAAATCTTGCTCGTAGGACCAGAAACTGCATGTGATTCAACTCCATTTAGGACTGAAAAACAAACGCTAGCTCGCCTTACAAGAAAAACACTCTGCTTTTGAGAAAAGGGCACTCTTCTACTCTACTGTGTTTCCTATAGGGCCAAAACAGTGAGCTTGCTCAGAACAAAAGAACTGTGCTTCCTACACACGGCCATATCTAGTTCAATTCTGCTTAGGAAACTGACAAGAACAGTAGATCCTCTTCAGTCCAATACACTGTACATGCTGGGAATAGAAGACAGTGCTATTTGCCCTGTGTATTACAATGGGAGCGCAATAGTGACACTTCTTACCAGAAAACAACTCTTGCTCGTAGGAACAGAAACTGCATGTGATTTTACTCCATTTAGGACTGGGAAACAAACGCTAGCTCGTCTTACAAGAAACACACTCTGCTTTTAGGAAAGGGCACTCTTCTACTCTACTGTGTTTCCTATACAGCCAGAACAATGAGCTTGCTCAGAACAAAAGAATTGTGCTTTCTACACACACGGGGGATATCTAGATCAATTCTGCATAGGAAACTGACAAGGACAGTAGATCCTCTTCAGTCCAATACACTGTACATGCTGGGAACAGGTGCCAGTGCTATTTTACCTGTGTATGTCAATGGGAGCGCAATAGTGACTCTTCTTACCAGAAAACAACTCTTGCTCGTAGGACCAGAAATTGCATGTGATTCAACTCCATTTAGGACTGAAAAACAAACGCTAGCTCGCCTTACAAGAAACACACTCTGCTTCTGAGAAAAGGGCACTCTTCTACTCTACTGTGTTTCCTATAGGGCCAAAACAGTGAGCTTGCTGAGAACAAAAGAACTGTGCTTCCTACACACACGGCCATATCTAGTTCAATTCTGCTTAGGAAACTGACAAGAACAGTAGATCCTCTTCAGTCCAATACACTGTACATGCTGGGAATAGAAGCCAGTGCTATTTGCCCTGTGTATTACAATGGGAGCGCAATAGTGACACTTCTTACCAGAAAACAACTCTTGCTCGTAGGAACAGAAACTGCATGTGATTTTACTCCATTTAGGACTGGGAAACAAACGCTAGCTCGCCTAACAAGAAACACACTCTGCTTTTGAGAAAAGAGTACTCTTCTACTCTACTGTTTTTCCTATAAAGCCAGAACAGTAAGCTTGCTCAGAACAAAAGAAATGTGCTTCCTAAACACAGGGGCCATATCTAGTTCAACACTTCATCGGAAACTGACAAGAACGGTAGATCCTCTTCAGTCCAATACACTGTACATGCTGGGAACAGACGCCAGTGCTATTTTCCCTGTGTATGACAATGGGAGCGAAATAGTGACTCTTCTTACCAGAAAACAACTCTTGATTGTAGGACCAGAAACAGCATGTGATTCAACGACATTTAGGTCTGGGAAGCAAACGCTAGCTCGCTTTACAAAAACACACTCTGCTTTTGAGAAAAGAGCACTCTTCTACTCTACTGTGTTTCCTATGAGTTCCGAACAGTGAGCTTGCTCAGAACAAATGAACTGTGCTTCCTATACACACGGGCCATATCTAGTTCAACTCTGCTTAGGAAACTGACAAGAACAGTAGCTCCTCTTCAGTTCAATACACTGTACTTGATTGGAACAGACGCAAGTGCTATTTGTACTGTGTTTGGCATTGGGAGCGCAATATTTACTCTTCTTACCAAAAAATAACTCTATTCGTAGGACCAGAAACTGCATGTGATTCAAATTTATTTAGGATTGGGAAACAAAAGCTAGCTCGCCTTACAAGAAATACACTCTGCTTTTGAGAAAAGAGCATACTTCTTCTCTACTATGTGTCCTATGGGGTCCGAACAGTGAGCTTGGTAAGAACAAAAGAACTGTGCTTCCTACACACATGGGCCATATCTAGTTCAACTCTGCTTAGGAAACTGACAAGAACAGTAGCTCCACTTCAGTCCAATACACTGTACTTGCTGGGAACAGACGCGAGTGCTATTTGCACTGTGTATGTCAACGGGAGCACAATAGTGACTTTCCTTACCAGAAAACATCTCTTGCTCGTAGGACCAAAAGCTGCATGTGATTCAAATCCATTTAGGACTGGGAAACAAACGCTAGCTCACCTTACAAGAAACACACTCTGCTTTTGAGAAAAGAGCACTCTTCTACTCTAATGTGTTTCCGATAGGGCCAGAACAGTGAGCTTGCTCAGAAAAAAGGAACTGTGCTTCCTACACACACGGGCCATATCTAGTTCAACTCTACTTAGGAAACTGAAAGAACAGTAGCTCCTCTTCAGTCCAATACACTGTACTTAACGGGAACAGATGCGAGTGTTATTTGCACTGTGTATGGCAATGGGAGCACAATAGTGACTTTCCTTAACGGAAAACAACTCTTGCTCATAGGACCAAAAACTGCATGTGATTCAACTCCATTTAGGACTGGGAAACAAACACTAGCTCGCCTTACAAGAAACACATTCTGCTTTTGAGTAAAGATCACTCTTCTACTCTACTGTGTTTCCTATAGGGCCAGAACAGTGAGCTTGCTCAGAACAAAAGAACTGTGCTTCCTACACACACGGCCATATCTAATTCAATTCTGCTTAGAAAACTGACAATAACAGTAGATCCTCCTCAGTCCAATACACTGTACATGCTGGGAACAAACGCCAGTGCTATTTGTAATTTGTATGACAATTGGAGCACAATAGTGACTCTTCTTACCAGAAGACAACTCTTGCTTGTAGGACAGAAACTGCATGGGATTCAACTCCATTTCTGACTGGGAAACAAACACTTGCTCGCCTTATAAGAAACACACTCTGCTTTTGAGAAAAGAGCACTCTTCTACTCTACTGTGTTTCCTATGGGATCCGAACAGTGAGCTTTCTCAGAACAAAAGAAATGTGCTTCCTACACACACGGGCCATATCTAGTTCAACTCTTCTTAGGAAACTGACAAGAACAGTAGCTCCTCTTCAGTCCAATACACTGTTCTTGCTAGGAAGAGACGCCAGTGCTATTTGAACTGTGTATGGAAATGGGAGCGCAATAGTGACTCTTCTTTCCAGAAATCAACTCTTGCTCGTAGGACCAAAAACTGCATGTGATTCAACTCCATTTAGGACTGGGAAACAAACGCTAGCTCCCCTTACAAGAAACACACTCTGATTTTGAGAAAAGAGCACTCTTCTACTCTACTGTGTTTCCTATACAGCCAGAACAATGAGCTTGCTCAGAACAAAAGAATTGTGCTTCCTACACACACGGGCCATATCTAAATCAATTCTGCATAGGAACCTGACAAGGACAGTAGATCCTCTTCAGTCCAATACACTGTACATGCTAGGAACAGATGCCAGTGCTATTTTACCTGTGTATGTCAATGGCAGCGCAATAGTGACTCTTCTTTCCAGAAAACAAATCTTGCTCGTAGGACCAGAAACTGCATGTGATTCAACTCCATTTAGGACTGAAAAACAAACGCTAGCTCGCCTTACAAGAAAAACACTCTGCTTTTGAGAAAAGGGCACTCTTCTACTCTACTGTGTTTCCTATAGGGCCAAAACAGTGAGCTTGCTCAGAACAAAAGAACTGTGCTTCCTACACACGGCCATATCTAGTTCAATTCTGCTTAGGAAACTGACAAGAACAGTAGATCCTCTTCAGTCCAATACACTGTACATGCTGGGAATAGAAGACAGTGCTATTTGCCCTGTGTATTACAATGGGAGCGCAATAGTGACACTTCTTACCAGAAAACAACTCTTGCTCGTAGGAACAGAAACTGCATGTGATTTTACTCCATTTAGGACTGGGAAACAAACGCTAGCTCGTCTTACAAGAAACACACTCTGCTTTTAGGAAAGGGCACTCTTCTACTCTACTGTGTTTCCTATACAGCCAGAACAATGAGCTTGCTCAGAACAAAAGAATTGTGCTTTCTACACACACGGGGGATATCTAGATCAATTCTGCATAGGAAACTGACAAGGACAGTAGATCCTCTTCAGTCCAATACACTGTACATGCTGGGAACAGGTGCCAGTGCTATTTTACCTGTGTATGTCAATGGGAGCGCAATAGTGACTCTTCTTACCAGAAAACAACTCTTGCTCGTAGGACCAGAAATTGCATGTGATTCAACTCCATTTAGGACTGAAAAACAAACGCTAGCTCGCCTTACAAGAAACACACTCTGCTTAGGAGAAAAGAGCACTCTTCTACTCTACTGTGTTTCCTATAGGGCCAAAACAGTGAGCTTGCTGAGAACAAAAGAACTGTGCTTCCTACACACACGGCCATATCTAGTTCAATTCTGCTTAGGAAACTGACAAGAACAGTAGATCCTCTTCAGTCCAATACACTGTACATGCTGGGAATAGAAGCCAGTGCTATTTGCCCTGTGTATTACAATGGGAGCGCAATAGTGACACTTCTTACCAGAAAACAACTCTTGCTCGTAGGAACTTAAACTGCATGTGATTTTACTCCATTTAGGACTGGGAAACAAACGCTAGCTCGTCTTAAAAGAAACACAGTCTGCTTTTATAAAAGGGCACTCTTCTACTCTAATGTTTTTCCTATAGAGCCAGAAGAGTGATCTTGCTCAGAACAAAAGAACTGTGCTTCCAACACACACCGACTATATTTAGTTCAATATGCTTAGGAAACTGACAAGAACAGCGCTCCTCTTCAGTCCAATACACTGTACTTGCTGGGAACTGATGCGAGTGCTATTTGCACTGTGTATGGCAATGGGAGCACAATAGTGACTCTTCTTTCCAGAAAACAACTCTTGATCATAGGACCAAAAACTGCATGTGATTCAACTCCATTTAGGACTGGGAAACAAACGCTAGCTCACCTTACAAGAAACACACTCTGCTTTTAAGAAAAGAGCACTCTTCTTCTCTACTGTGTTTCCTATAGGGCCAGAACAGTGAGCTTGCTCAGAACAAAAGAACTGTGCTTCCTACACACAAGGACCATATCTAGATCAATTCTGCATAGGAAACTGACGAGGACAGTAGATCCTCTTCAGTCCAATACACTGTACTTGCTGGGAAGAGACGCGAGTGCTATTTGCCCTGTGTATGACAATGGGAGCGCAATAGTGACTCTTCTTACCAGAAAACAACTCTTGCTCATAGGATCAGAAACTGCATGGGATTCAACTCCATTTAGGACTGGGAAACAAACGCTAGCTCGCCTTACAAGAAACACACTCTGCTTTTGAGAAAAGAGCACTCTTCTACTCTACTGTGTTTCCTATAGAGCCAAAACAGTGAGCTTGCTCAGAACAATAGAAAGGTGCTTCCTAGACACACGGCCATATCTGGTTCAATTCTGCTTAGGAAACTGACAAGAACAGTAGATCCTCTACAGTCTAATATACTGTACATGCTGGGAATACACGCCAGTGCTATTTGTCTTGTGTATGACAATGGGAGCGCAATAGTGACTCTTCTTACCAGAAAACAACTCTTGCTCGTAGGACCAGAAACTTCATGTGATTCAACACCATTTAGGACTGGGAAACAAACGCTAGCTCGCCTTACAAGAAACACACTCTGCTTTTGAGAAAAGAGCACTCCTCTACTCTACTGTGTTTCCTATAGGGACAGAACAGTGAGCTTGCTCAGAACAAAAGAACTGTGCTTCCTACACACACAGGCCATATCTAGTTCAACTCTGCTTAGGAAACTGACAAGAACAGTAGCTCCTCTTCAGTCCAATACATTGTACTTGCTGGGAACAGACGCCAGTGCTATTTGCACTGTGTATGGCAATGTGAGCGCAATAGTGACTCTTCTTTCCAGAAAACAACTCTTGCTCATAGGACCAGAAACTGCATGTGATTAAACTCCATTTAGGACTCAGAAACAAACACTAGCGCCTTAGAAGAAACACACTCTGCTTTTGAGAAAAGAGCACTCTTCTACTCTAATGTGTTTCCTATAGGGCCAGGAAAGTGAGCTTGCTCAGAACAAAAGAACTGTGCTTCCTACACACACCGATTATATCTAGTTCAACTCTGCTTAGGAAACTGAAAAGAACAGTAGCTCCTCTTCAGTCCAATACACTGTACTTGCTGGAAAGAGACGCCAGTGCTATTTGCACTGTGTATGGCAATGGGAGCGCAATAGTGACTCTACTTACCAGAAAACAACTCTTGCTCGTAGGAACAGAAACTGCATGTGATTCAACTCCATTTAGGACTGGGAAACAAACGCTAGCTCGCCTTACAAGAAACACACTCTGCTGTAGAGAAAAGAGCACTCTTCTACTCTACTGTGTTTCTTATAGAGCCAGAACAGTGAGCTTGCTCAGAACAAAAGAAGTGTGCTTCCTACACACACGCGCCATATCTAGATCATTCTGCAGAGGTAAATGACATGAACAGTAGATCCTCTTCAGTACAATATACTGTACTTGCTGGGAACAGACGATATTGTTATTTGCACTGTGTATGGCAATGGGAGCGCAATAGTGACTCTTTTTTTCAGAAAACAACTCTTGCTCATGGGACCCAAAACTGCATGTGATTCAACTACATTTAGGACTGGGAAACAAAAGCTAGCTCGCCTTACAAGAAACACACTCTGCTTTTGAGAAAAGAGCACTCTTCTACTCTACTGTGTTTCCTATAGAGCCAGAACAGTGAGCTTGCTCAGAATAAAAGAACTGTGCTTCCTACACACACAGCCATATCTGGTTCAATTCTGCTTAGGAAAATGACAAGAACAGTAGATCCTCTTCAGTCCAATACACTGTACAAGCTGGGAATAGACGCCAGTGCTTTTTGCCCTGTGTATGACAATGGGAGTGCAATAGTGACTCTTCTTACCAGAAAACAACTCTTGCTCGTAGGACCCGAAACTGCATGTGATTAAACTCCATTTAGGACTCGGAAATAAACACTAGCTCGCCTTACAAGAAACACACTCTGCTTTTGAGAAAAGAGCACTCTTCTACTCTAATGTGTTTCCTATAGGGCCAGAAAAGTGAGCTTGCTCAGAATAAAAGAACTGTGCTTCCTACACACACCGACTATATCTAGTTCAACTCTGCTTAGGAAACTGAAAAAAACAGTAGCTCCTCTTCAGTCCAATACACTGTACGTGCTGGGAACAGACGCCAGTGCTATTTGCACTGTGTATGGCAATGGGAGCGCAATAGTGACGCTTCTTTCCAGAAAACAAATCTTGCTCGTAGGACCAAAAACTGCATGTGATTCAATTCCATTTAGGACTGGGAAACAAATACTAGCTCGCCTTACAAGAAACACACTCTGCTTTTGGGAAAAGAGCACTCTTGTACTCTACTGTGTTTCCTATAGGGCCAGAACAGTGAGCTTGCTCAGAACAAAAGAACTGTGCTTCCTACACACAGGGGCAATATCTAGATCAAGTCTGCATAGGAAACTGACAAGGACAGTAGATCCTCTTCAGTCCAATACACTGTATGCTGGGAACAGAGGCCAGTGATATTTGCCCTGTGTATGACAATGGGAGCACTATAGTGACTCTTCTTACCAGAAAACAACTCTTGCTCGTAGGAACAGAAACTGCATGTGATTCAACTCCATTTAGGACTGGGAAACAAACGCTAGCTCGCCTTACAAGAAACACACTCTGCTTTTGAGAAAAGAGCACTCTTCTACTCTACTGTGTTTCTTATGGGGTCCGAAGTGTGAGCTTGCTCAGAACAAAAGAACTGTGCTTCCTACCAACACGGGCCATATCTACATCAATTCTGCTTAGAAACTGACAAGGACAGTAGATCCTCTTCAGTCCAATACACTGTACATGCTGGGAACAAACGCCAGTGCTATTTGCCCTGTGTATGACAATGGGAGCGCAATAGTGACTCTTTTTACCAGAAAACAACTCTTGGTCATAGGACCAGAAACTGCATGTGATTCAACTCCATTTAGGACTGAAAAACAAACGCTAGCTCGCCTTACAAGAAACACACTCTGTTTTTGAGAAAAGGGCACTCTTCTACTCTACTGTGTTTTCTATAGGGCCACAACAGTGAGCTTGCTCAGAACAAAAGAACTGTACTTCCTACACACACGGCCATATCTAGTTCAGTTTTGCTTAGGAAACTGACAAGAACAGTAGATCCTCTTCAGTCCAATACACTGTACATGCTGGGAATAGACGCCAGTGCTATTTGCCCTGTGTATGACAATGGGAGCGCAATAGTCACTCTTCTTACCAGAAAACAACTCTTGCTCGTAGGACCAAAAACTGCATGTGATTTTACTCCATTTAAGACTGGGAAACAAACGCTAGCTTGCCTTACAGGAAACACACTCTGCTTTTGAGAAAAGAGCACTCTTCTACTCTAAAGTGTTTCCTATAGGGCCAGAAGAGTGAGCTTGCTCAGAACAAAAGAACTCTGCTTCCTACACACACCGACTATATTTAGTTCAACTCTGCTTAGGAAACTAACAAGAACAGTAGATCCTCTTCAGTCAAATACACTGCACAGGCTGGGAACAGACGCCAGTGCTATTTGCCCTGTGTATAGCAATGGGATCGCAATAGTGACTCTTCTTTCCAGAAAAAAACTCTTCCTCATAGGACCAGAAAATGCATGTGATTCAACTCCATTTAGAACCGGAAAAAAAACGCTAGCTCGCATTACAAGAAACACACTCTGCTTTTCAGAAAAGAGCACACTTCTACTCTAATGTGTTTCCTATAGGGCCACAACAGTGAGCTTGCTCAGAACAAAAGAACTGTGCTTCCTAAACACACCGACTATATCTAGTTCAACTCTGCTTAGGAAACTGACAAGAACAGGAGATCCTCTTCAGTCCAATACACTGTACTTGCTGGGAACAGACGCCAGTGCTATTTGCACTGTGTATTGCAATGTGAGCACAATAGTGACTCTTCTTTCCAGAAAACAACTCTTGCTCATGGGACAAAAAACTTCATGTGATTCAACTCCTTTTAGGACTGGGAAACAAACGCTAGCTCTCCTTACAAGAAACACACTCTTCTTTTGAGAAAAGAGCACTCTTCTACTCTACTGTGTTTCCTATAGAGCCAGAACAGTGAGCTTGCTCAGAACAAGAGAAGTGTGCTTCCTACACACACGCGCCATATCTAGATCATTCTGCAGAGGTAAATGACATGAACAGTAGATCCTCTTCAGTACAATATACTGTACTTGCTGGGAACAGACGATATTGTTATTTGCACTGTGTATGGCAATGGGAGCGCAATAGTGACTCTTTTTTTCAGAAAACAACTCTTGCTCATGGGACCCAAAACTGCATGTGATTCAACTACATTTAGGACTGGGAAACAAAAGCTAGCTCGCCTTACAAGAAACACACTCTGCTTTTGAGAAAAGAGCACTCTTCTACTCTACTGTGTTTCCTATAGAGCCAGAACAGTGAGCTTGCTCAGAATAAAAGAACTGTGCTTCCTACACACACAGCCATATCTGGTTCAATTCTGCTTAGGAAACTGAAAGAACAGTAGCTCCTCTTCAGTCCAATACACTGTACTTAATGGGAACAGATGCGAGTGTTATTTGCACGGTGTATGGCAATGGGAGCACAATAGTGACTTTCCTTACCAGAAAACAACTCTTGCTCATAGGACCAAAAACTGCATGTGATTCAACTCCATTTAGGACTGGGAAACCAACACTAGCTCGCCTTACAAGAAACACATTCTGCTTTTGAGTAAAGATCACTCTTCTACTCTACTGTGTTTCCTATAGGGCCAGAACAGTGAGCTTGCTCAGAACAAAAGAACTGTGCTTCCTACACACACGGGCCATATCTAGTTCAACTCTGCTTAGGAAACTGACAAGAACAGTAGCTCCTCTTCAGTCCAATACACTGTACTTGCTGGGAACAGACGCCAGTGCTATTTGCACTGTGTATGGCAATGGGAGCACAATAGTGACTCTTCTTTCCAGAAATCAACTCTTGCTCGTAGGACCAAAAACTGCATGTGATTCAACTCCATTTAGGACCGGGAAACAAACGCTAGCTCGCCTTCCAAGAAACACACTCTGCTTTTGAGAAAAGAGCACTCTTGTACTCTACTGTGTTTCCTATAGGGCCAGTACAGTGAGCTTGCTCAGAACAAAAGAACTGTGCTTCCTACACAAATGGCCATATCCAGTTCAATTCTGCTTAGGAAACTGACAAGAACAGTAGCTTCTCTTCAGTCCAATACACTGTACTTGCTGGGAACACATGCGAGTGCTATTTGCACTGTGTTTGGCAATGGGAGCGCAATAGTGACTTTCGTTACCAGAAAACAACTCTTGCGTGTAGGACCAAAAACTGCATGTGATTCAACTCCATTTAGGACTGGGAAACAAACACCAGCTCGCCTTACAAGAAACATACTCTGCTTTTGAGAAAAGAGCAGTCTTCTACTCTACTGTGTTCCCTATAGGGCCAGAACAGTGAGCTTGCTCAGAACAAAAGAACTGTGCTTCCTGCACACACGGGCCATATCTAGTTCAACTCTGCTAAGAAACTGACAAGAACAGTAGCTCCACTTCAGTCCAATACACTGTACTTCCTGGGAACAGACGCGAGTGCTATTTGCACTGTGTATGGCAATGGGAGCACAATAGTGACTCTTTTTACCAGAAAACAACTCTTGCTCGTAGGACCAGAAACTGCATGTGATTCAACTCCATTTAGGACTGGGAAACAAATGCTATCTTGCCTTACAAGAAACACACTCTGCTTTTGAGAAAAGAGCACTCTTGTACTTTACTGTGTTTACTATAGTGCCAGAACAGTGAGCTTGCTCAGAACAAAAGAACTGTGCCTCCTACACACACGGGCCATATCTAGTTCAACTCTGCTTAGGAAACTGACGAGAACCGTAGCTCCTCTTCAGTGCAATACACTGTACTTGCTGGGAACAGACGCGAGTGCTATTTGCACTGTGTACAGAAATGGGAACACAATAGTGACTCTTCTTACCAGAAAACAACTCTTGCTCTTAGGACCAGAAACTGCATGTGATTCAACTCCTTTTAGGACTGGGAAACAAATGCTATCTCGCCTTACAAGAAACACACTCTGCTTTTGAGAAAAGAGCACTCTTGTACTCTACTGTGTTTCCTATAGGGCCAGAACAGTGAGCTTGCTCAGAACAAAAGAACTGTGCTTCCTACACACACGGGCCATATCTAGTTCAACTCTGCTTAGGAAACTGATGAGAACAGTAGCTCCTCTTCAGTCCAATACACTGTACTTGCTGGGAACAGATGCCAGTGCTATTTGCACTGTGTATGAAAATGGGAGCGCAATAGTGACTCTTCTTACCAGAAAACAACTCTTGCTCCTAGGACCAGAAACTGCATGGGATTCAACTCCATTTAGGACTGGGAAACAAACACTAGCTTGCCTTACAAGAAACACACTCTGCTTTTGAGAAAAGAGCACTCTTCTACTCTACTGTGTTTCCTATAGGGCCAGAACAGTGAGCTTGCTCAGAACAAAAGAAATGTGCTTCATACACACACGGGCCATATCTATTTCAGTTCTGCTTAGGAAACTGACAAGAACAGTAGCTCCTCTTCAGTCCAATACACTGTACTTGATTGGAACAGACGAAAGTGCTATTTGTACTGTGTATGGCATTGGGAGCACAATAGTGACTCTTCTTACCAAAAAATAACTCTATTTGTAGGACCAAAAACTGCATGTGATTCAAATTCATTTAGGACTGGGAAACAAAAAACTAGCTTGCCTTACAAGAAACACACTCTGCTTTTGAGAAAAGAGCACTCTTCTTCTCTACTTCGAGTCCTATGGGGTCCGAACAGTGAGCTTGCTCAGAACAAAAGAACTGTGCTTCCTACGCACACGGGCCATATCTAGTTCAACTCTGCTTAGGAAACTGACAAGAACAGTAGATCCTCTTCAGTCCAATACACTGTACTTGCTGGGAACAGACGCGAGTGCTATTTGCACTGTGTATGTCAACGGGAGCGCAATAGTGACTTTCCTTACCAGAAAACAACTCTTGCTCGTAGGACCAAAAACTGCATGGGATTCAACTCCATTTATGACTGGGATTCAAACTCTGGCTCGCCTTACAAGAAACACACTCTGCTTTTGAGAAAAGAGCACTCTTCTACTCTACTGTGTTTCCTATAGGGCCAGTACAGTGAGCTTGCTCAGAACAAAAGAACTGTGCTTCCTACACAAATGGCCATATCTAGTTCAATTCTGCTTAGGAAACTGACAAGAACAGTAGCTTCTCTTCAGTCCAATACACTGTACTTGCTGGGAACACATGCGAGTGCTATTTGCACTGTGTTTGGCAATGGGAGCGCAATAGTGACTTTCGTTACCAGAAAACAACTCTTGCGTGTAGGACCAAAAACTGCATGTGATTCAACTCCATTTAGGACTGGGAAACAAACACCAGCTCGCCTTACAAGAAACATACTCTGCTTTTGAGAAAAGAGCACTCTTCTACTCTACTGTGTTTCCTATAAGGCCAGAACAGTGAGCTTGCTCAGAACAAAAGAACTGTGCTTCCTGCACACACGGGCCATATCTAGATCAACTCTGCTAAGAAACTGACAAGAACAGTAGCTCCACTTCAGTCCAATACACTGTACTTCCTGGGAACAGACTCGAGTGCTATTTGCACTGTGTACGGCAATGGGAGCGCAATAGTGACTCTTTTTACCAGAAAACAACTCTTGCTCATAGGTCCAGAAACTGCATGTGATTCAACTCCATTTAGGACTGGGAAACAAATGCTATCTCGCCTTCCAAGAAACACACTCTGCTTTTGAGAAAAGAGCACTCTTGTACTCTACTGTGTTTACTATAGGGCCAGAACAGTGAGCTTGCTCAGAACAAAAGAACTGTGCCTCCTACACACACGGGCCATATCTAGTTCAACTCTGCTTAGGAAACTGACGAGAACCGTAGCTCCTCTTCAGTGCAATACACTGTACTTGCTGGGAACAGACGCGAGTGGATTTGCACTGTGTACAGAAATGGGAACACAATAGTGACTCTTCTTACCAGAAAACAATTCTTGCTCGTAGGACCAGAAACTGCATGTGATTCAACTCGTTTTAGGACTGGGAAACAAATGCTATCTCGCCTTACAAGAAACACACTCTGCTTTTGAGAAAAGAGCACTCTTGTACTCTACTGTGTTTCCTATAGGGCCAGAACAGTGAGCTTGCTCAGAACAAAAGAACTGTGCTTCCTACACACACGGGCCATATCTAGTTCAACTCTGCTTAGGAAACTGATGAGAACAGTAGCTCCTCTTCAGTCCAATACACTGTACTTGCTGGGAACAGATGCCAGTGCTATTTGCACTGTGTATGACAATGGGAGCGCAATAGTGACTCTTCTTACCAGAAAACAACTCTTGCTCCTAGGACCAGAAACTGCATGGGATTCAACTCCATTTAGGACTGGGAAACAAACACTAGCTTGCCTTACAAGAAACACACTCTGATTTTGAGAAAAGAGCACTCTTCTACTCTACTGTGTTTCCTATAGGGCCAGAACAGTGAGCTTGCTCAGAACAAAAGAAATGTGCTTCATACACACACGGGCCATATCTATTTCAATTCTGCTTAGGAAACTGACAAGAACAGTAGCTCCTCTTCAGTCCAATACACTGTACTTGATTGGAACAGACGCAAGTGCTATTTGTACTGTGTATGGCTTTGGGAGCGCAATAGTGACTCTTCTTACCAAAAAATAACTCTATTCGTAGGACCAAAAACTGCATGTGATTCAAATTCATTTAGGACTGGGAAACAAAAAACTAGCTTGCCTTACAAGAAACACACTCTGCTTTTGAGAAAAGAGCACTCTTCTTCTCTACTTCGAGTCCTATGGGGACCGAACAGTGAGCTTGCTAAGAACAAAAGAACTGTGCTTCCTACGCACACGGGCCATATCTAGTTCAACTCTGCTTAGGAAACTGACAAGAACTGTAGCTCCTCTTCAGTCCAATACACTGTACTTGCTGGGAACAGACGCGAGTGCTATTTGCACTTTGTATGCCAACGGGAGCGCAATAGTGACTTTCCTTACCAGAAAACAACTCTTGCTCGTAGGACCAAAAACTGCATGGATTCAACTCTATTTATGACTGGGATTCAAACTCTGGCTCGCCTTACAAGAAACACACTCTGCTTTTGAGAAAAGAGCACTCTTCTACTCTACTGTGTTTCCTATAGGGCCAGTACAGTGAGCTTGCTCAGAACAAAAGAACTGTGCTTCCTACACAAATGGCCATATCCAGTTCAATTCTGCTTAGGAAACTGACAAGAACAGTAGCTTCTCTTCAGTCCAATACACTGTACTTGCTGGGAACACATGCGAGTGCTATTTGCACTGTGTTTGGCAATGGGAGCGCAATAGTGACTTTCGTTACCAGAAAACAACTCTTGCGTGTAGGACCAAAAACTGCATGTGATTCAACTCCATTTAGGACTGGGAAACAAATGCTATCTCGCCTTACAAGAAACACACTCTGCTTTTGAGAAAAGAGCACTCTTGTATTCTACTGTGTTTCCTATAGGGCCAGAACAGTGAGCTTGCTCAGAACAAAAGAACTGTGCGTCCTGCACACACACGCCATATCTAGTTCAACTCTGCTTAGGAAACTGACGAGAACCGTAGCTCCTCTTCAGTGCAATACATTGTACTTGCTGGGAACAGACGCGAGTGCTATTTGCACTGTGTACAGAAATGGGAACACAATAGTGACTCTTCTTACCAGAAAACAAATCTGGCTCTTAAGACCAGAAACTGCATGTGATTCAACTGCACTTAGGACTGGGAAACAAACGCTAGCATGCCTTACAAGAAACAAGCTCTGCTTTTGAGAAAAGGGCACACTTCTACTCTACTGTGTTTCCTATGGGGTCCGAACAGTGAGCTTGCTCAGAACAAAAGAACTGTGCTTCCTACACACACGGGCCATATCTAGTTCAATTCTGCTTAGGGAACTGACAAGAACAGTAGATCCCCTTCAGTCCAATACACTGTACTTGCTGGGAACAGACGCCAGTGCTATTTGCACTGTGTATGACAATGGGAGCACAATAGTGACTCTTCTTACCACAAAACAACTCTTGCTCGTAGGACCAGAAACTGCATGTGATTCAAATCCATTTAGGACTAAGAAACAAACGTTAGCTCGTTTTACAAGAAACACACTATGCTTTTGAGAAAAGAGCACTCTTCTACTCTACTGTGTTTCCTATAGGGCCAGATCAGTGGGCTTGCTCAGAACAAAAGAACTGTGCTTCCTATACACACGGGCCATATCTAGTTCAACTCTGCTTAGGAAACTGACAAGAACAGTAGCTCCTCTTCAGTCCAATACACTGTACTTGATTGGAACAGACGCAAGAGCTATTTGTACTGTGTATGTCAACGGGAGCGCAATAGTGACTTTCCTTCCCAGAAAACAACTCTTGCTCGTAGGACCAAAAACTGCATGTGATTCAAATCCATTTAGGACTGGGAAACAAAAGCTAGCTCGCCTTACAAGAAATACACTCTGCTTTTGAGAAAAGAGCACTCTTCTTCTCTACTATGTGTCCTATGGGGTCCGAACAGTGAGCTTGCTCAGAACAAAAGAAATGTGCAGCCGGGCGGTGGTGGCGCACGCCTTTAATCCCAGCACTCGAGAGGCAGAGCCAGGCGGATCCCTGTGAGTTCGAGGCCAGCCTGGGCTACCAAGTGAGTTCCAGGAAAGGCGCAAAGCTACACGGAGAAACCCTGTCTCGAAAAACCAAAAAAAAAAAAAAAAAAAAAAAAAAAGAAATGTGCTTCCTACACAAATGGCCATATCCTGTTCAATTCTGCTTAGGAAACTGACAATGACAGTAGCTCCTCTTCAGTCCAATACACTGTTCTTGCTGGGAACAGATGCGAGTGCTATTTGCACTGTGTTGGCAATGGGAGCACAATAGTGACTTTCCTTACCAGAAAACAACTCTTGCGCATAGGACCAAAAACTGAATGTGATTCAACTCCATTGAGGACTGGGAAACAAACACCAGCACGCCTTACAAGAAACATACTCTGCTTTTGAGAAAAGAGCACTCTTCTACTCTACTGTGTTTCCTATAGGGCCAGAACAGTGAGCTTGCTCAGAACAAAAGAACTGTGCTTCCTGCACACACGGGCCATATCTAGTTCAACTCTGCTTAGGAAACTGACAAGAACAGTAGCTCCTCTTCAGTCCAATACACTGTACTTGCTGGGAACAGACGTGAGTGCTATTTGCACTGTGTACGGCATTGGGAGCGCAATAGTGACTCTTTTTACCAGAAAACAACATTTGCTCGTAGGACCAGAAAACAACTCTTGCTCGTAGGACCAGAAACTGCATGTGATTCAACTCCATTTAGGACTGGGAAACAAATGCTATCTCGCCTTACAAGAAACACACTCTGCTTTTGAGAAAAGAGCACTCTTGTACTCTACTGTGTTTCCTATAGGGCCAGAACAGTGAGCTTGCTCAGAACAAAAGAAATGTGCTTCATACACACACAGGCCATATCTAGTTCAATTCTGCTTAGGAAACTGACAAGAATAGTAGCTCCTCTTCTGTCCAATACACTGTACTTGCTGGGAACAGACGCGAGTGCTATTTGCACTGTGTATGTCAACGGGAGCGCAATAGTGACTTTCCTTACCAGAAAACAACTCTTGCTCATAGGACCAAAAACTGCATGTGATTCAACTCCATTTAGGACTGGGAAACAAACGCTAGCTTGCCTTACAAGAAACACACTCTGCTTTTGAGAAAAGAGCACTCTTCTACTCTACTGTGTTTCCTATAGGGCCAGAACAGTGAGCTTGCTCAGAACAAAAGAAATGTGCTTCATACACACACGGGCCATATCTAGTTCAACTCTGCTTAGGAAACTGACAAGAACAGTAGATCCTCTTCAGTCCAATACACTGTACATGCTGGGAACAAATGCCAGTGCTACTTGCCATGTGTATGACAATGGGAGCGCAATAGTGACTCTTCTTACCAGAAAATACTCTTGCTTGTAGGACCAGAAACTGCATGTGATTCAACTCCATTTAGGACTGGGAAACAAACGCTAGCTCGCCTAACAAGAAACACACTCTGCTTTTGAGAAAAGAGTACTCTTCTACTCTACTGTTTTTCCTATAGGGCCAGAACAGTAAGCTTGCTCAAAACAAAAGAAATGTGCTTCCTAAACACAGGGTCCATATCTAGTTCAACACTTCATCGGAAACTGACAAGAACAGTAGATCCTCTTCAGTCCAATACACTGTACATGCTGGGAACAGACTCCAGTGCTATTTGCCCTGTGTATGACAATGGGAGCGAAATAGTGACTCTTCTTACCAGAAAACAA
Organism: Peromyscus eremicus; assembly: GCF_949786415.1. Classification (NCBI taxonomy): domain Eukaryota; kingdom Metazoa; phylum Chordata; class Mammalia; order Rodentia; family Cricetidae; genus Peromyscus; species Peromyscus eremicus. The sequence continues at coordinate 12,437 of NW_026737372.1, read as the reverse complement.
CTCTTGATTGTAGGACCAGAAACAGCATGTGATTCAACGACATTTAGGTCTGGGAAGCAAACGCTAGCTCGCTTTACAAAAACACACGCTGCTTTTGAGAAAAGAGCACTCTTCTACTCTACTGTGTTTCCTATGGGTTCCGAACAGTGAGCTTGCTCAGAACAAATGAACTGTGCTTCCTATACACACGGGCCATATCTAGTTCAACTCTGCTTAGGAAACTGACAAGAACAGTCGCTCCTCTTCAGTCCAATACACTGTACTTAACGGGAACAGATGCGAGTGTTATTTGCACTGTGTATGGCAATGGGAGCACAATAGTGACTTTTCTTACCAGAAAACAACTCTTGCTCATAGGACCAAAAACTGCATGTGATTCAACTCCATTTAGGACTGGGAAACAAACACTAGCTCACCTTACAAGAAACATATTCTGCTTTTGAGTAAAGATCACTCTTCTACTCCACTGTGTTTCCTATAGGGCCAGAACAGTGAGCTTGCTCAGAATAAAAGAACTTTGCTTCCTACACACACGGCCATATCTAATTCAATTCTGCTTAGAAAACTGACAATAACAGTAGATCCTCGTCAGTCCAATACACTGTACATGCTGGGAACAGACGCCAGTGCTACTTGTAATTTGTATGACAATTGGAGCACAATAGTGACTCTTCTTACCAGAAGACAACTCTTGCTTGTAGGACAGAAACTGCATGGGATTCAACTCCATTTCTGACTGGGAAACAAACACTTGCTCGCCTTATAAGAAACACACTCTGCTTTTGAGAAAAGAGCACTCTTCTACTCTACTGTGTTTCCTATGGGATCCGAACAGTGAGCTTTCTCAGAACAAAAGAAATGTGCTTCCTACACACACGGGCCATATCTAGTTCAACTCTTCTTAGGAAACTGACAAGAACAGTAGCTCCTCTTCAGTCCAATACACTGTTCTTGCTAGGAAGAGACGCCAGTGCTATTTGCACTGTGTATGGCAATGGGAGCGCAATAGTGACTCTTCTTTCCAGAAATCAACTCTTGCTCGTAGGACCAAAAACTGCATGGGATTCAACTCCATTTAGGACTGGGAAACAAACGCTAGCTCCCCTTACAAGAAACACACTCTGATTTTGAGAAAAGAGCACTCTTCTACTCTACTGTGTTTCCTATACAGCCAGAACAATGAGCTTGCTCAGAACCAAAGAATTGTGCTTCCTACACACACGGGCCATATCTAAATCAATTCTGCATAGGAACCTGACAAGGACAGTAGTTCCTCTTCAGTCCAATACACTGTACATGCTGGGAACAGATGCCAGTGCTATTTTACCTGTGTATGTCAATGGGAGCGCAATAGTGACTCTTCTTTCCAGAAAACAAATCTTGCTCGTAGGACCAGAAACTGCATGTGATTCAACTCCATTTAGGACTGAAAAACAAACGCTAGCTCGCCTTACAAGAAAAACACTCTGCTTTTGAGAAAAGGGCACTCTTCTACTCTACTGTGTTTCCTATAGGGCCAAAACAGTGAGCTTGCTCAGAACAAAAGAACTGTGCTTCCTACACACACGGCCATATCTAGTTCAATTCTGCTTTGGAAACTGACAAGAACAGTAGATCCTCTTCAGTCCAATACACTGTACATGCTGGGAATAGAAGCCAGTGCTATTTGCCCTGTGTATTACAATGGGAGCGCAATAGTTACTTTCCTTACCAGAAAACAACTCTTGCTCGTAGGGCCAGAAACTGCATGAGATTCAACTCCATTTAGAACTGGGAAACAAACGCTAGCTCGCCTTACAATAAACACACTCTGCTTTTGAGAAAAGACAACTCATCTACTCTACTGTGTTTCCTATGGGGTCCGAACAGTGAGCTTGCTCTGAACAAAAGAACCGTGCTTCCTACACACACGGGCCATATCTAGTTCAATTCTGCTTAGGAAACTGACAAGAACAGTTCCTCCAATTCAGTCCAATACACTGTACTTGTTGGGAACAGACGCCAGTGCTATTAGTACTGTGTATGGCAATGGGAGCACAATAGTGACTCTTCTTTCCATAGAACAACTCTTGCTCATAGGACCAAAAATTGCATGTGATTCAACTGCATTTAGGACTGGGAAACAAACGCTAGCTCGCCTTACAAGAAACACACTCTGCTTTTGAGAAAAGGGCACTCTTCTACTCTACTGGGTTTCCTATAGGGCCAAAACAGTGAGCTTGCTCAGAACAAAAGAACTGTGCTTCCTACACACACGGCCTTATCTAGTTCAATTCTGCTTAGGACACTGACAAGAACAGTAGATCCTCATCAGTCCAATACACTGTACATGCAGGGAATATACGCCAGTGCTATTTGCCCTGTGTATGATAATGGGAGCGCAATAGTGACCTTCTCTCCAGAGAACACCTCTTGCTCGTAGGACCAGAAACTGCATGTGATTTTACTCCATTTAGGACTGGGAAACAAACGCTAGCTTGCCTTACAAGAAACACACTTTGCTTTTGAGAAAGGAGCACTCTTCTACTCTAATGTGATTCCTATAGGGCCAGAAGAGTGAGCCTGCTCAGAACAAAAGAACTGTGCTTCCTACACACACTGACTATATTTAGTTCAACTCTGCTTAGGAAACTGACAAGAACAGTAGATCCTCTTCAGTCCAATACACTGCACATGCTGGGAACAGACGCCAGTGCTATTTGCCCTGTGTATAGCAATGAGAGCGCAATAGTGACTCTTCTTTCCAGAAAACAACTCTTGCTCGTAGGACCAAAAACTGCATGGGATTCAACTCCATTTAGGACTGAGAAACAAACGCTAGCTTGCCTTACAAGAAACACACTCTGCTTTTGAGAAAAGAGCACTCTTCTACTCTACTGTGTTTCCTATGGGATCCGAACAGTGAGCTTGCTCAGAACAGAAGAAGTGTGCTTCCTACACAAGGGCTATATCCAGTTCAACTCTGCTTAGGAAACTGACAAGAACAGTAGATCCTCTTCAGTCCTATACACTGTATTTGCTGGGAACAGTCGCCAGTGCTATTTGCACTGTGTAGGGCAATAGGAGCGCAATAGTGACTTTCCTTACCAGAAAACAACTCTTGCTCATAGTACCAGAAACTGCATGGGATTCAAGACCATTTAGGACTGGGAAACAAACACTAGCTCGCCTTACAAGAAATAAACTCTGCTTTTGAGAAAAGGGCACACTTCTACTCTACTGTGTTTACTATAGGGTCCGAAGAGTGAGCTTTCTCAGAACAAAAGAACTGTGCTTCCTACACACACCGACTATATTTAGTTTAACTCTGCTTAGGAAACTGACAAGAACAGTAGATCCTCTTCAGTCCAATGCACTGTACATGCTGGGAACAGACGCCAGTGCTATTTGCCCTGTGTATGACAATGAGAGCGCAATAGTGACTCTTCAACCAGAAAACAACTCTTGCTCGTAGGACCAGAAACTGCATGTGATTCAACTCCATTTAGGAGTGCGAAACAAACGCTAGCTCCCTTACAAGAAACACACTCTGCTTTTGAGAAAAGAGCACTCTTCTACTCTACTGTGTTTGCTAAAGTGCCAAAACAGTGAGCTTGCTCAGAACAAAAGAACTGTGCTTCCTACACAAACGGCCATATCTAGCTCAATTCTGCTTAGGAAACTGAGAAGAATAGTAGATCCTCTTCAGTACAATACACTGTACTTCCTGGGAACAGACGCGAGTGCTATTTGCACTGTATATGGCAATGGGAGCGTAATAGTGACTCTTCTTACCAGAAAACATCTCTTGCTCGTGGGACCAGAAACTGCATGGGATTCAACTCCATTTCTGACTCGGAAACAAACACTAGCTCGCCTTACAAGAAACACACTCTGCTTTTGAGAAAAGAGCACTCTTCTACTCTACTGTGTTTCCTATGGGATCCGAACAGTGAGCTTGCTCAGAACAAAAGAACTGTGCTTCCTACACACACGGGCCATATCTAGTTCAACTCTGCTTAGGAAACTGACAATAACTGTAGCTCCTCTTCAGTCCAATACACTGTACTTGCTGGGAACAGACGCGAGTGCTATTTGCTCTGTGTATGGAAATGGGAGCGCAATAGTGACTTTCCTTACAGAAAACAACTCTTGCTCATGGCACCAAAAACTTCATGTGATTCAACTCCTTTTAGGACTGGGAAACAAACGCTAGCTCGCCTTACAAGAAACACACTCTGCTTTTGAGAAAAGAGCACTCTTCTACTCTACTGTGTTTCCTATAGAGCCAAAACAGTGAGCTTGCTCAGAACAAAAGAACTGTGCTTCCTAGACACACGGCCATATCTGGTTCAATTCTGCTTAGGAAACTGACAAGAACAGTAGATCCTCTACAGTCTAATACACTGTACATGCTGGGAATAGACGCCAGTGCTATTTGCCTTGTGTATGACAATGGGAGCGCAATATTGTCTCTTCTTACCAGAAAACAACTCTTGCTCGCAGGACAAGAAACTGCATGTGATTCAACTCCATTTAGGACTGGGAAACAAATGCTAGCTCGCCTTACAAGAAACACACTCTGCTTTTGAGAAAAGAGCACTCTTCTACTCTACTGTGTTTACTCTGGGGTCCGAACAGTGAGCTTGCTCAGAACAAAAGAACTGTGCTTCCTACACACACGGCCATATCCATTTCAATTCTGCTTAGGAAACTGACAAGAACAGTAGATCCTCTTCAGTCCCATACACTGTACTTGTTGGGAACAGATGCCAGTGCTATTTGCCCTGAGTATGACAATGGGAGCGCAATAGTGACTCTTCTTACCAGAAAACAACTGTTGCTCCTAGGACCAGAAACTGCATGTGATTCAACTCCATTTAGGACTGGGAAACAAACGCTAGCTCGCCTTACAAGAAACAAACTCTGCTTTTGAGAAAAGAGCATTCTTCTACTCTACTGTGTTTCCTATAGGGCCAGAACAGTGAGCTTGCTCAGAACAAAAGAACTGTGCTTCCTACCCACAGTGGCCATATCTAGTTCAACTCTGCTTAGGAAACTGACAAGAACAGTAGCTCATCTTCAGTCCAATACACTGTACATGCTGGGAACAGACGCCAGTGCTATTTGTAATTTGTATGACAATTGGAGCACAATAGTGACTCTTCTTACCAGAAGACAACTCTTGCTTGTAGGACAGAAACTGCATGGGATTCAACTCCATTTCTGACTGGGAAACAAACACTTGCTCGCCTTATAAGAAACACACTCTGCTTTTGAGAAAAGAGCACTCTTCTTCTCTACTGTGTTTCCTATGGGATCCGAACAGTGAGCTTTCTCAGAACAAAAGAAATGTGCTTCCTACACACACGGGCCATATCTAGTTCAACTCTTCTTAGGAAACTGACAAGAACAGTAGCTCCTCTTCAGTCCAATACACTGTTCTTGCTAGGAAGAGACGCCAGTGCTATTTGCACTGTGTATGGCAATGGGAGCGCAATAGTGACTCTTCTTTCCAGAAATCAACTCTTGCTCGTAGGACCAAAAACTGCATGTGATTCAACTCCATTTAGGACTGGGAAACAAACGCTAGCTCCCCTTACAAGAAACACACTCTGATTTTGTGAAAAGAACACTCTTCTACTCTACTGTGTTCCCTATACAGCCAGAACAATGAGCTTGCTCAGAACCAAAGAATTTTGCTTCCTACACACTCGGGGGATATCTAGATCAATTCTGCATAGGAAACTGACAAGGACAGTAGATCCTCTTCAGTCCAATACACTGTACATGCTGGGAACAGATGCCAGTGCTATTTTACCTGTGTATGTCAATGGGAGCGCAATAGTGACTCTTCTTACCAGAAAACAGCTCTTGCTCGTAGGACCAGAAACTGCATGGGATTCAACTCCATTTAGGACTGAATAACAAACGCTAGCTCGCCTTACAAGAAACATCCTCTGCTTTTGAGAAAAGGGCACTCTTCTACTCTACTGTGTTTCCTATAGGGCCAAAACAGTGAGCTTGCTCAGAACAAAAGAACTGTGCTTCCTACACACACGGCCATATCTAGTTCAATTCTGCTTTGGAAACTGACAAGAACAGTAGATCCTCTTCAGTCCAATACACTGTACATGCTGGGAATAGAAGCCAGTGCTATTTGCCCTGTGTATTACAATGGGAGCGCAATAGTTACTTTCCTTACCAGAAAACAACTCTTGCTCGTAGGGCCAGAAACTGCATGAGATTCAACTCCATTTAGAACTGGGAAACAAACGCTAGCTCGCCTTACAATAAACACACTCTGCTTTTGAGAAAAGACAACTCATCTACTCTACTGTGTTTCCTATGGGGTCCGAACAGTGAGCTTGCTCTGAACAAAAGAACCGTGCTTCCTACACACACGGGCCATATCTAGTTCAATTCTGCTTAGGAAACTGACAAGAACAGTTCCTCCAATTCAGTCCAATACACTGTACTTGTTGGGAACAGACGCCAGTGCTATTAGTACTGTGTATGGCAATGGGAGCACAATAGTGACTCTTCTTTCCATAGAACAACTCTTGCTCATAGGACCAAAAATTGCATGTGATTCAACTGCATTTAGGACTGGGAAACAAACGCTAGCTCGCCTTACAAGAAACACACTCTGCTTTTGAGAAAAGGGCACTCTTCTACTCTACTGGGTTTCCTATAGGGCCAAAACAGTGAGCTTGCTCAGAACAAAAGAACTGTGCTTCCTACACACACGGCCTTATCTAGTTCAATTCTGCTTAGGACACTGACAAGAACAGTAGATCCTCATCAGTCCAATACACTGTACATGCAGGGAATAGACGCCAGTGCTATTTGCCCTGTGTATGATAAAGGGAGCGCAATAGTGACCTTCTCTCCAGAGAACACCTCTTGCTCGTAGGACCAGAAACTGCATGTGATTTTACTCCATTTAGGACTGGGAAACAAACGCTAGCTTGCCTTACAAGAAACACACTTTGCTTTTGAGAAAGGAGCACTCTTCTACTCTAATGTGATTCCTATAGGGCCAGAAGAGTGAGCCTGCTCAGAACAAAAGAACTGTGCTTCCTACACACACTGACTATATTTAGTTCAACTCTGCTTAGGAAACTGACAAGAACAGTAGATCCTCTTCAGTCCAATACACTGCACATGCTGGGAACAGACGCCAGTGCTATTTGCCCTGTGTATAGCAATGAGAGCGCAATAGTGACTCTTCTTTCCAGAAAACAACTCTTGCTCGTAGGACCAAAAACTGCATGGGATTCAACTCCATTTAGGACTGAGAAACAAACGCTAGCTTGCCTTACAAGAAACACACTCTGCTTTTGAGAAAAGAGCACTCTTCTACTCTACTGTGTTTCCTATGGGATCCGAACAGTGAGCTTGCTCAGAACAGAAGAAGTGTGCTTCCTACACAAGGGCTATATCCAGTTCAACTCTGCTTAGGAAACTGACAAGAACAGTAGATCCTCTTCAGTCCTATACACTGTATTTGCTGGGAACAGTCGCCAGTGCTATTTGCACTGTGTAGGGCAATAGGAGCGCAATAGTGACTTTCCTTACCAGAAAACAACTCTTGCTCATAGTACCAGAAACTGCATGGGATTCAAGACCATTTAGGACTGGGAAACAAACACTAGCTCGCCTTACAAGAAATAAACTCTGCTTTTGAGAAAAGGGCACACTTCTACTCTACTGTGTTTACTATAGGGTCCGAAGAGTGAGCTTTCTCAGAACAAAAGAACTGTGCTTCCTACACACACCGACTATATTTAGTTTAACTCTGCTTAGGAAACTGACAAGAACAGTAGATCCTCTTCAGTCCAATGCACTGTACATGCTGGGAACAGACGCCAGTGCTATTTGCCCTGTGTATGACAATGAGAGCGCAATAGTGACTCTTCAACCAGAAAACAACTCTTGCTCGTAGGACCAGAAACTGCATGTGATTCAACTCCATTTAGGAGTGCGAAACAAACGCTAGCTCCCTTACAAGAAACACACTCTGCTTTGAGAAAAGAGCACTCTTCTACTCTACTGTGTTTGCTAAAGTGCCCAAAACAGTGAGCTTGCTCAGAACAAAAGAACTGTGCTTCCTACACAAACGGCCATATCTAGCTCAATTCTGCTTAGGAAACTGAGAAGAATAGTAGATCCTCTTCAGTACAATACACTGTACTTCCTGGGAACAGACGCGAGTGCTATTTGCACTGTATATGGCAATGGGAGCGTAATAGTGACTCTTCTTACCAGAAAACATCTCTTGCTCGTGGGACCAGAAACTGCATGGGATTCAACTCCATTTCTGACTCGGAAACAAACACTAGCTCGCCTTACAAGAAACACACTCTGCTTTTGAGAAAAGAGCACTCTTCTACTCTACTGTGTTTCCTATGGGATCCGAACAGTGAGCTTGCTCAGAACAAAAGGACTGTGCTTCCTACACACACGGGCCATATCTAGTTCAACTCTGCTTAGGAAACTGACAATAACTGTAGCTCCTCTTCAGTCCAATACACTGTACTTGCTGGGAACAGACGCGAGTGCTATTTGCTCTGTGTATGGAAATGGGGAGCGCAATAGTGACTTTCCTTACAGAAAACAACTCTTGCTCATGGCACCAAAAACTTCATGTGATTCAACTCCTTTTAGGACTGGGAAACAAACGCTAGCTCGCCTTACAAGAAACACACTCTGCTTTTGAGAAAAGAGCACTCTTCTACTCTACTGTGTTTCCTATAGAGCCAAAACAGTGAGCTTGCTCAGAACAAAAGAACTGTGCTTCCTAGACACACGGCCATATCTGGTTCAATTCTGCTTAGGAAACTGACAAGAACAGTAGATCCTCTACAGTCTAATACACTGTACATGCTGGGAATAGACGCCAGTGCTATTTGCCTTGTGTATGACAATGGGAGCGCAATATTGTCTCTTCTTACCAGAAAACAACTCTTGCTCGCAGGACAAGAAACTGCATGTGATTCAACTCCATTTAGGACTGGGAAACAAATGCTAGCTCGCCTTACAAGAAACACACTCTGCTTTTGAGAAAAGAGCACTCTTCTACTCTACTGTGTTTACTCTGGGGTCCGAACAGTGAGCTTGCTCAGAACAAAAGAACTGTGCTTCCTACACACACGGCCATATCCATTTCAATTCTGCTTAGGAAACTGACAAGAACAGTAGATCCTCTTCAGTCCCATACACTGTACTTGTTGGGAACAGATGCCAGTGCTATTTGCCCTGAGTATGACAATGGGAGCGCAATAGTGACTCTTCTTACCAGAAAACAACTGTTGCTCCTAGGACCAGAAACTGCATGTGATTCAACTCCATTTAGGACTGGGAAACAAACGCTAGCTCGCCTTACAAGAAACAAACTCTGCTTTTGAGAAAAGAGCATTCTTCTACTCTACTGTGTTTCCTATAGGGCCAGAACAGTGAGCTTGCTCAGAACAAAAGAACTGTGCTTCCTACCCACAGTGGCCATATCTAGTTCAACTCTGCTTAGGAAACTGACAAGAACAGTAGCTCATCTTCAGTCCAATACACTGTACATGCTGGGAACAGACGCCAGTGCTATTTGTAATTTGTATGACAATTGGAGCACAATAGTGACTCTTCTTACCAGAAGACAACTCTTGCTTGTAGGACAGAAACTGCATGGGATTCAACTCCATTTCTGACTGGGAAACAAACACTTGCTCGCCTTATAAGAAACACACTCTGCTTTTGAGAAAAGAGCACTCTTCTTCTCTACTGTGTTTCCTATGGGATCCGAACAGTGAGCTTTCTCAGAACAAAAGAAATGTGCTTCCTACACACACGGGCCATATCTAGTTCAACTCTTCTTAGGAAACTGACAAGAACAGTAGCTCCTCTTCAGTCCAATACACTGTTCTTGCTAGGAAGAGACGCCAGTGCTATTTGCACTGTGTATGGCAATGGGAGCGCAATAGTGACTCTTCTTTCCAGAAATCAACTCTTGCTCGTAGGACCAAAAACTGCATGTGATTCAACTCCATTTAGGACTGGGAAACAAACGCTAGCTCCCCTTACAAGAAACACACTCTGATTTTGTGAAAAGAACACTCTTCTACTCTACTGTGTTCCCTATACAGCCAGAACAATGAGCTTGCTCAGAACCAAAGAATTTTGCTTCCTACACACTCGGGGGATATCTAGATCAATTCTGCATAGGAAACTGACAAGGACAGTAGATCCTCTTCAGTCCAATACACTGTACATGCTGGGAACAGATGCCAGTGCTATTTTACCTGTGTATGTCAATGGGAGCGCAATAGTGACTCTTCTTACCAGAAAACAGCTCTTGCTCGTAGGACCAGAAACTGCATGGGATTCAACTCCATTTAGGACTGAATAACAAACGCTAGCTCGCCTTACAAGAAACATCCTCTGCTTTTGAGAAATGGGCACTCTTCTACTCTACTGTGTTTCCTATAGGGCCAAAACAGTGAGCTTGCTCAGAACAAAAGAACTGTGCTTCCTACACACACGGCCATATCTAGTTCAATTCTGCTTTGGAAACTGACAAGAACAGTAGATCCTCTTCAGTCCAATACACTGTACATGCTGGGAATAGAAGCCAGTGCTATTTGCCCTGTGTATTACAATGGGAGCGCAATAGTTACTTTCCTTACCAGAAAACAACTCTTGCTCGTAGGGCCAGAAACTGCATGAGATTCAACTCCATTTAGAACTGGGAAACAAACGCTAGCTCGCCTTACAATAAACACACTCTGCTTTTGAGAAAAGACAACTCATCTACTCTACTGTGTTTCCTATGGGGTCCGAACAGTGAGCTTGCTCTGAACAAAAGAACCGTGCTTCCTACACACACGGGCCATATCTAGTTCAATTCTGCTTAGGAAACTGACAAGAACAGTTCCTCCAATTCAGTCCAATACACTGTACTTGTTGGGAACAGACGCCAGTGCTATTAGTACTGTGTATGGCAATGGGAGCACAATAGTGACTCTTCTTTCCATAGAACAACTCTTGCTCATAGGACCAAAAATTGCATGTGATTCAACTGCATTTAGGACTGGGAAACAAACGCTAGCTCGCCTTACAAGAAACACACTCTGCTTTTGAGAAAAGGGCACTCTTCTACTCTACTGGGTTTCCTATAGGGCCAAAACAGTGAGCTTGCTCAGAACAAAAGAACTGTGCTTCCTACACACACGGCCTTATCTAGTTCAATTCTGCTTAGGACACTGACAAGAACAGTAGATCCTCATCAGTCCAATACACTGTACATGCAGGGAATAGACGCCAGTGCTATTTGCCCTGTGTATGATAAAGGGAGCGCAATAGTGACCTTCTCTCCAGAGAACACCTCTTGCTCGTAGGACCAGAAACTGCATGTGATTTTACTCCATTTAGGACTGGGAAACAAACGCTAGCTTGCCTTACAAGAAACACACTTTGCTTTTGAGAAAGGAGCACTCTTCTACTCTAATGTGATTCCTATAGGGCCAGAAGAGTGAGCCTGCTCAGAACAAAAGAACTGTGCTTCCTACACACACTGACTATATTTAGTTCAACTCTGCTTAGGAAACTGACAAGAACAGTAGATCCTCTTCAGTCCAATACACTGCACATGCTGGGAACAGACGCCAGTGCTATTTGCCCTGTGTATAGCAATGAGAGCGCAATAGTGACTCTTCTTTCCAGAAAACAACTCTTGCTCGTAGGACCAAAAACTGCATGGGATTCAACTCCATTTAGGACTGAGAAACAAACGCTAGCTTGCCTTACAAGAAACACACTCTGCTTTTGAGAAAAGAGCACTCTTCTACTCTACTGTGTTTCCTATGGGATCCGAACAGTGAGCTTGCTCAGAACAGAAGAAGTGTGCTTCCTACACAAGGGCTATATCCAGTTCAACTCTGCTTAGGAAACTGACAAGAACAGTAGATCCTCTTCAGTCCTATACACTGTATTTGCTGGGAACAGTCGCCAGTGCTATTTGCACTGTGTAGGGCAATAGGAGCGCAATAGTGACTTTCCTTACCAGAAAACAACTCTTGCTCATAGTACCAGAAACTGCATGGGATTCAAGACCATTTAGGACTGGGAAACAAATACTAGCTCGCCTTACAAGAAATAAACTCTGCTTTTGAGAAAAGGGCACACTTCTACTCTACTGTGTTTACTATAGGGTCCGAAGAGTGAGCTTTCTCAGAACAAAAGAACTGTGCTTCCTACACACACCGACTATATTTAGTTTAACTCTGCTTAGGAAACTGACAAGAACAGTAGATCCTCTTCAGTCCAATGCACTGTACATGCTGGGAACAGACGCCAGTGCTATTTGCCCTGTGTATGACAATGAGAGCGCAATAGTGACTCTTCAACCAGAAAACAACTCTTGCTCGTAGGACCAGAAACTGCATGTGATTCAACTCCATTTAGGA
>NW_026737371.1:0-43000 GCF_949786415.1 Peromyscus eremicus | reverse complement strand
AACAGTTCAGTGTGGACACCTCCATGTGGGCACGGACATTTTAACAGTTCAGTGTGCACACCTTCATGTGGACAAAATCATTCTAACAGTTCAGGGTGCACACCTCCATGTGGACACAATCATTCTAACATTTCAGTGTGCAAACCTCCATGTGGACACATTCTATCAGTTCAGTGTGCACACCTCCATGTGGACATATTCTAACACTTCGGTGTGCACACCTCCATGTGGACACACTCATTCTAACATTTCAGTGTACACACCTCCACAGGGACACACTCATTCTAACAGTTAAGTGTGCACACCTTCATGTGGACACAATCATTCTAACAGTTCAGTGTGCACACCTCCATGAGGGCATACTCACTCTAACAGTTCAGTGTGCACACCTCATTGTGGACACACTCATTCTAACAGTTCAGTGTGCACACCTCCATGTGGACACACTCACTCTAACAGTTCAGTGTGCACACCTCCATGTGGACACAATCATTCTTACAGTTCAGTGTGCACACCTCCACAGGGATACACTCATTCTAACAGTTCAGTGTGCACACCTTCATGTGGACACACTCATTCTAACAGTTCAGTGTGCACACCTCCATGTGGACCCACTCATTCTAACAGTTCAGTGTGCACACCTCCATGTGGACACACTCATACTTACAGATCAGTGTGCACACCTCCATGTGGGCACACTCATTCTAACAGTTCAGTGTGCACACCTCCATGTTGACACACTCATTCTAACAGTTCAGTGTGCACACCTCCATGTGAACACACTCATTCTAACAGTTCTGTGTGCACACCTCCATGTGGACAAATTCTAACACTTCAGTGTGCACACCTCCATGTGGACACACTCATTCTAACAGTTCAGTGTGCACACCTCCACAGGGACACACTCAATCTAACAGTTCAGTGTGCACACCTCCATGTGGACACACTCATTCTAACAGTTCAGTGTGCACACCTCCACAGGGACACACTCATTCTAACAGTTCAGTGTGCACACATCCATGTGGGCACACTCATTCTAAGAGTTCAGTGTGCACACCTCCATGTGGACACACTCATTCTAACAGTTCAGTGTGCAGAGCTCCATGTGGACACACTCATTCTAACAGTTCAGTGTGCACACCTCCATGTGGGCACACTCATTCTAAGAGTTCAGTGTGCACACCTCCATGTTGACACACTCATTCTAACAGTTCAGTGTGCACACCTCCATGTGGACACACTCATTCTAACAGTTCTGTGTGCACACCTCCATGTGGAAAAATTCTAACACTTCAAGGTGCACACCTCCATGTGGACACACTCATTCTAACATTTCAGTGTGCACACCTCCACAGGGACACACTCATTCTAACAGTTCAGTGTGCACACCTCCATGTGGACACACTCATTCTAACAGTTCAGTGTGCACACCTCCATGTGGACACACTCATTCTAACAGTTCAATGTGCACACCTCCATGTGGACACACTCATTCTAACAGTTCAAAGTGCACACCTCCATGTGAACACAGTCATTCTAACAGTTCAGTGTGCACACCTCCATGTGGACACACTCATTCTAACAGTTCAGTGTGCAACCTCCATGTGGGCACACTCATTCTAACAGTTCAGCGTGCACACCTCCATGTGGACACACTCATTCTAACAGTTCAGTGTGCACACCTCCATATGGACACAGTCATTCTAACAGTTCAGTGTGCACAACTCCATGTGGGCACACTCATTCTAACACTTCAGTGTGCACACCTCCATGTGGACACACTCATACTAACAGTTCAGTGTGCACACTTCCACAGGGACACACTCATTCTAACAGTTCAGTGTGCACACCTCCATGTGGACACACTCATTCTAACAGTTCAGTGTGCACACCTCCATGTGGACACACTCATTCTAACAGTTCAGTGTGCACAACTCCATGTGAACACACTCATTCTAACAGGTCAGTGTGCACACCTCCATGTGGACACCCACATTCTATCAGTTCAGTGTGCACCCCTCCATGTGGACACACTCATTCTAACAGTTCACTGTGCACACCTCCATGTGGACCAATTCTAACACTTCGGTGTGCACACCTCCATGTGGACACACTCATTCTAACATTTCAGTGTACACACCTCCACAGGGACACACTCATTCTAACAGTTCAGTGTGCAAACCTCCATGTGGACACAATCATTCTAACAGTTCAGTGTTCACATCTTCATGAGGGCATACTCATTCTAACAGTTCAGTGTGCACACCTCATTGTGTACACACTCATTCTAACAGTTCAGTTTGCACACCTCCATGTGGACGCACTCATTCTAACAGTACAGTGTGCACACCACCATGTGGACCTAATCATTCGGACAGTTCAGTGTGCACACCTCCACAGGGACACACTCATTCTAACAGTTCACTGTGCACACCTACATGTGGACACACTCATTCTAACAGTTCAGTGTGGACACCTCCATGTGGGCACATTCATTTTAACAGTTCAGTGTGCACAGCTCCATGTGGGCACACTCATTCTAACAGTTCAGTGTGCAAACCTCCATGTGGACACACACATTCTAACAGTTCAGTGTGCACACCTCCATGTTGACACACTCATTCTAACAGTTCAGTGTGCACACCTCCATGTGGGCACACTCATTATATCAGTTCAGTGTGCAACCTCCATGTGTTCACACTCATTCTAACAGTTCTGTGTACACACCTCCATGTGGACACACTCATTCTAACAGTTCAGTGTGCACACCTCCATATGGACACAGTCATTCTAACAGTTCAGTGTGCACAACTCCATGTGGGCACACTCATTCTAACACTTCAGTGTGCACACCTCCATGTGGACACACTCATACTAACAGTTCAGTGTGCACACCTCCATGTGGACACACTCATTCTAACAGATCAGTGTGCATACCTCCATGTGGGCACACTCATTCTAACAGTTCAGTGTGCACACCTCCATGTTGACACACTCATTCTAACAGTTCAGTGTGCACACCTCCATGTGGACACACTCATTCTAACAGTTCTGTGTGCACACCTCCATGTGGACAAATTCTAACACTTCAGTGTGCACACCTCCATGTGGACACACTCATTCTAACATTTCAGTGTGCACACCTCCACAGGGACACACTCATTCTAACAGTTCAGTGTGCACACCTCCATGTGGACCCACTCATTCTAACAGTTCATTGTGCACACCTCCATGTGGACACACTCATTCTAACAGTTCAGTGTGCACACCTCCATGTGAACACACTCATTCTAACAGGTCAGTTTGCACACCTCCATGTGGACACACTCATTCTAACAGTTCAGTGTGGACACCTCCATGTGGGCACATTCATTTTAACAGTTCAGTGTGCACAGCTCCATGTAGACACACTCATTCTAACAGTTCACTGTGCACACCACCATGTGGACAAATTCTAACACTTCGGTGTGCACACCTCCATGTGGACACACTCATTCTAACATGACAGTGTACACACCTCCACAGGGACACACTCATTCTAACAGTACAGTGTGCAAACCTCCATGTGGACACAATCATTCTAACAGTTCAGTGTGCACACCTCCATGAGGGCATACTCATTCTAACAGTTCAGTGTGCACACCTCATTGTGGACACACTCATTCTAACAGTTCAGTGTGCACACCTCCATGTGGACGCACTCATTCTAACAGTACAGTGTGCACACCACCATGTGGACCTAATCATTCGAACAGTTCAGTGTGCACACCTCCACAGGGACACACTCATTCTAACAGTTCAGTGTGCACACCTACATGTGGACACACTCATTCTAACAGTTCAGTGTGGACACCTCCATGTGGGCACATTCATTTTAACAGTTCAGTGTGCACAGCTCCATGTAGACACACTCATTCTAACAGTTCAGTGTGCACACCTCCATGTGGACACATTCTAACAGTTCAGTGTGCACACCTCCACAGGGACACACTCATTCTAACAGTTCAGTGTGCACACCTCCATGTGTACATAATCATTCTAACAGTTCAGTGTGCAGACCTCCACATGGACACCCTCATTCTAACAGTTCAGTGTGCAAACCTCCATGTGGACACACTCATTCTAACATTTCTGTGTGCACAACTGCATGTGGACACAATCATTCTAACAGTTCAGTGTGCACACCTCCAAGTTGGCATACTCATTCTAACAGTTCAGTGTTCACACCTCCATGTGGGCACACTCATTCTAACAGTTCAGTGTGTACACTTCCATGTGGACACACTCATTCTAACAGTTCAGTGTGCACACCTCCATGTGGACACACTCATTCTAACAGTTCAGTGTGCACACTTCCATGTGGGCACACTCATTCTAACAGTTCAGTGTGCACACATCCATGTGGGCACACTCATTCTAACAGTTCAGTGTGCAACCTCCATGTGGGCACACTCATTCTAACAGTTCAGTGTGCACACCTCCATGTGGACACACTCATTCTAACAGTTCAGTGTGCACACCTCCATGTGGACACACTCATTCTAACAGTTAAGTGTGTACACTTCCACAGGGACACACTCATTCTAACAGTTCAGTGTGCACACCTCCATGTGGACACAGTCATTCTAAGAGTTCAGTGTGCACACCTCCATGTGGACACAATCATTCTAACAGTTCAGTGTGCACCCCTTCATGTGGGCACACTCATTCTAACAGTTCAGTGTGCACATTTCCATGTGGGACACTCATTCTAACAGTTCAGTGTGCCCACATCCATGTGGGCACACTCATTCTAACAGTTCAGTGTGCAACCTCCATGTGGGCACACTCATTCTAACAGTTCATTGTGCACACCTCCATGTGGACACACTCATTCTAACAGTTCAGTGTGCACACCTCCATGTGGACACACTCATTCTAACAGTTCAGTGTGCACACCTCCATGTGGACACACTCATTCTAACAGTTCAGTTTGCACACCTCCTTGTGGACACACACATTCTATCAGTTCAGTGTGCACACCTCCATGTGGACACACTCATTCTAACAGTTCAGTGTGCACACCTATATGTGGACAAATTCTAAAATTTTGGTGTGCACACCTCCATGTGGACACACTCATTCTAACAGTTCAGTGTGGACACCTCCATGTGGGCACAGACATTTTAACAGTTCAGTGTGCACACCTCCATGTGGACACAATCATTCTAACAGTTCAGTGTGCACACCTCCATGTGGACACACTCATTCTAACAGATCAGTGTGCATACCTCCATGTGGGCACACTCATTCTAACAGTTCAGTGTGCACACCTCCATGTTGACACACTCATTCTAACAGTTCAGTGTGCACACCTCCATGTGGACACACTCATTCTAACAGTTCAGTGTGCACACCTCCATGTGGACAAATTCTAACACTTCAGTGTGCACACCTCCATGTGGACACACTCATTCTAACATTTCAGTGTGCACACCTCCACAGGGACACACTCATTCTAACAGTTCAGTGTGCACACCTCCATGTGGACCCACTCATTCTAACAGTTCATTGTGCACACCTCCATGTGGACACACTCATTCTAACAGTTCAGTGTGCACACCTCCATGTGAACACACTCATTCTAACAGGTCAGTTTGCACACCTCCATGTGGACACACACATTCTATCAGTTCAGTGTGCACCCCTCCATGTGGACACACTCATTCTAACAGTTCACTGTGCACACCACCATGTGCACAAATTCTAACACTTCGGTGTGCACACCTCCATGTGGACACACTCATTCTAACATGTCAGTGTACACACCTCCACAGGGACACACTCATTCTAACAGTACAGTGTGCAAACCTCCATGTGGACACAATCATTCTAACAGTTCAGTGTGCACACCTCCATGAGGGCATACTCATTCTAACATTTCAGTGTGCACACCTCCACAGGGACACACTCATTCTAACAGTTCAGTGTGCACACCTCCATGTGGACCCACTCATTCTAACAGTTCATTGTGCACACCTCCATGTGGACACACTCATTCTAACAGTTCAGTGTGCACACCTCCATGTGAACACACTCATTCTAACAGGTCAGTTTGCACACCTCCATGTGGACACACACATTCTATCAGTTCAGTGTGCACACCTCCATGTGGACACACTCATTCTAACAGTTCAGTGTGCACACCTCCATATGGACACACTCATTCTAACAGTTCAGTGTGCACACCTCTACAGGGATACACTCATTCTAACAGTTCAGTGTGCAAACCTCCATGTGGACACACTCATTCTAACATTTCAGTGTGCACACCTCCACAGGGACATGCTCATTCTAACAGTTCAGTGTGCACACCTCCATGTGGACACACTCATTCTAACAGTTCAGTGTGCACACCTCCATGTGGACACACTCATTCTAACAGTTCAGTGTGCACACCTCCATGTGGACACACTCATTCTAACAGTTCACTGTGCACACCTCCAGGTGGACAAATTCTAACACTTCGGTGTGCACACCTCCATGTGGACACACTCATTCTAACATTTCAGTGTGCACACCTCCACAGGGACACACTCATTCTAACAGTTCAGTGTGCACAACTCCATGTGGACATAATCATTCGAACAGTTCAGTGTGCACACTTCCACAGGGACACACTCATTATAACAGTTCAGTGTGCACACCCTCATGTGGACACAATCATTCTAACAGTTCAGTGTGCACACCTCCACAGGGACACACTCATTCTTACAGTTCAGTGTGCACACCTCCATGTGGACACACTCATTCTAACAGTTCAGTGTGGACACCTCCACGTGGGCACATTGACTTTAACAGTTCAGTGTGCACACCTCCATGTGGACACAATCATTCTAACAGTTCAGTGTGCACACCTCCATGTGGACACATTCTAACAGTTCAGTGTGCACACCTCCACAGGGACACACTCATTCTAACAGTTCAGTGTGCACACCTCCATGTGCACATACTCATTCTAACAGTTCACTGTGCACACCTCCACAGGGACACACTCATTCTAATATTTCAGTGTGCACACCTCCATGTGGGCACATTCATTCTAACAGTTCAGTGTGCACACTTCCATGTGGACACACTCATTCTAACAGTTCAGTGTGCCCACCTCCATGTGGACACACTCATTCTAACAGTTCAGTGTGCACACCTCCATGTGGACACAGTCATTCTAACAGTTCAGTGTGCACAACTCCATTTGGGCACACTCATTCTAACAGTTCATTGTGCACACCTCCATGTGACACAGTCATTCTAACAGTTCAGTGTGCACAACTCCATGTGGGCACACTCATTCTAACAGTTCAGTGTGCACACCTCCATGTGGACACACTCATTCTAACAGTTCAGTGTGCACACCTCCATGTGGGCAAAATCATTCTAACAGTTCAGTGTGCACACCTCCATGTGGACACATTCTAACAGTTCAGTGTGCACACCTCCACAGGGACACACTCATTCTAACAGTTCAGTGTGCACACCTCCATGTGCACATACTCATTCTAACAGTTCACTGTGCACACCTCCACAGGGACACACTCATTCTAATATTTCAGTGTGCACACCTCCATGTGGGCACATTCATTCTAAAAGTTCAGTGTGCACACCTCCATGTGGACACACTCATTCTAACAGTTCAATGTGCACACCTCCAGGTGGACACACTCATTCTAACAGTTCAGTGTGCACACCTCCATGTGGACACACTCATTCTAACATTTCAGTGTGCACACCTCCATGTGGACACATTCTAACAGTTCAGTGTGCACACCACCACAGGGACACACTCATTCTAACAGTTCAGTGTGCACACCTCCATGTGCACATAATCATTCTAACAGTTCACTGTGCACACCTCCATAGGGACACACTCATTCTAACATTTCAGTTTGCACACCTGCATGTGGACACAATCATTCTAACAGTTCAGTGTGCACACTTACATGTGGACACACTCATTCTAACAGTTCAGTGTGCACATCTCCATGTGGGCACACTCATTCTAACAGTTCAGTGTGCACACATCCATGTGGGCACACTCATTCTAACAGTTCAGTGGGCACACCTCCATGTGGACACACTCATTCTAACAGTTCAGTGTGCACACCTCCATGTGGGCACACTCATTCTAAAAGTTCAGTGTGCACACCTCCATGTGGGCACACTCATTCTAACAGTTCAGTGTGCACACCTCCATGTGGACACACTCATTCTAACAGTTCAGTGTGCACACCTCCATGTGGACACAGTCATTCTAACAGTTCAGTGTGCACACCTCCATGTGGACAAATTCTAACAGTTCAGTGTGCACAACTCCATGTGGACAAACTCATTCTAACATTTCAGTGTGCACACCTCCACAGGGACACACTCATTCTAACAGTTCAGTGTGCACACCTCCATGTGGACACACTCATTCTAACAGTTCAGTGTGTACACCTCCATGTGGAAACACTCATTCTAACTGTTCACTGTGCACACCTCCATGTGGACATATTCTAAAACTTCGGTGTGCACAACTCCATGTGTACACACTCATTCTAACATTTCAGTGTCCACACCTCCACAGGGACACACTCATTCTACCAGTTCACTGTGTACACCTCCATGTGGACACAGTCTAACAGTTCAGTGTGCACACCTCCATGTGTACACACTCATTCTAACAGTTCAGTGTGCACACCTCCGAGTGGACACACTCATTCTAACAGTTCAGTGTGCACACCTCCATGTGGACACACTCATTCTAACAGTTCAGTGTGCACACCTCCACAGGGATACACTCATTCTAACAGTTCTTTGTGCACACCTCCATGTGGACACACTCATTCTAACAGTTCAGTGTGCACACCTCCATGTGGACACACTCATTCTAACAGTTCAGTGTGCACACCTCCATGTGGACAAACTCATTCTAACAGTTCAATGTGAACACCTACACAGGGATACACTCATTCTAACAGTTCAGTGTGCACACCTTCATGTGGACACACTCATTCTAACAGTTCAAAGTGCACACCTCCATGTGGGCACACTCACTCTAACAGTTCAGTGTGCACACCTCCATGTCGACACACTCATTCTAACAGTTCAGTGTGCACACCTCCATGTGGACCCACTCATTCTAACAGTTCAGTGTGCACACCTCCATGTGGACAAATTCTAACACTTCGGTGTGCACAACTCCATGGGGACACACTCATCTAACATTTCAGTGTGCACACCTCCACAGGGACACACTCATTCTAACAGTTCAGTGTGCACACCTCCGAGTGGACACACTCATTCTAACAGTTCAGTGTGCACACCTCCATGTGGACACACTCATTCTAACAGTTCAGTGTGCACACCTCCACAGGGATACACTCATTCTAACAGTTCTTTGTGCACACCTCCATGTGGACACACTCATTCTAACAGTTCAGTGTGCACACCTCCATGTGGACACACTCATTCTAACAGTTCAGTGTGCACACCTCCATGTGGACAAACTCATTCTAACAGTTCAATGTGAACACCTACACAGGGATACACTCATTCTAACAGTTCAGTGTGCACACCTTCATGTGGACACACTCATTCTAACAGTTCAAAGTGCACACCTCCATGTGGGCACACTCACTCTAACAGTTCAGTGTGCACACCTCCATGTCGACACACTCATTCTAACAGTTCAGTGTGCACACCTCCATGTGGACCCACTCATTCTAACAGTTCAGTGTGCACACCTCCATGTGGACAAATTCTAACACTTCGGTGTGCACAACTCCATGGGGACACACTCATCTAACATTTCAGTGTGCACACCTCCACAGGGACACACTCATTCTAACAGTTCAGTGTGCACACCTCCATGTGGACATAATCATTCGAACAGTTCAGTGTGCACACCTCCACAGGGACACACTCATTCTAACAGTTCAGTGTTCACACCCTCATGTGGACACAATCATTCTAACAGTTCAGTGTGCACGCCTCCACAGGGACACACTCATTCTAAAAGTTCAGTGTGCACAACTCCATGTGGACACACTCATTCTAACAGTTCAGTGTACACCTACATTTGGGCACATTCATTTTAACAGTTCAGTGTGCACACCTCAATGTGGACACAATCATTCTAACAGTTCAGTGTGCACACCTCCAGGTGGACATAATCATTCGAACAGATCAGTGTGCACACCTCCACAGGGACACACTCATTATAACAGTTCAGTGTGCACACCCTCATGTGGACACAATCATTCTAACAGTTCAGTGTGCACACCTCCACAGGGACACACTCATTCTAACAGTTCAGTGTGCACACCTCCACAGGGACACACTCATTCTAACAGTTCAGTGTGCAACCTCCATGTACACATACTCATTCTAACAGTTCACTGTGCACACCTCCACAGGGACACACTCATTCTAATATTTCAGTTTGCACACCTGCATGTGGACACAATCATTCTAACAGTTCAGTGTGCACACCTCCAAGTGGGCATACTCATTCTAACAGTTCAGTGTGCACACCTCCATGTGGGCACATTCATTCTAACAGTTCAGTGTGCACACCTCCATGTGGACACACTCATTCTAACAGTTCAATGTGCACACCTCCATGTGGACACACTCATTCTAACAGTTCAGTGTGCACACCTCCATGTGGACACACTCATTCTAACAGTTCAGTGTGCACACCTCCATGTGGACACATTCTAACAGTTCAGTGTGAACACCACCACAGGGACACACTCATTCTAACAGTTCAGTGTGCACACCTCCATGTGCACATAATCATTCTAACAGTTCACTGTGCACACCTCAACAGGGACACACTCATTCTAACATTTCAGTTTGCACACCTGCATGTGGACACAATCATTCTAACAGTTCAGTGTGCACACTTCCATGTGGACACACTCATTCTAACAGTTCAGTGTGCCCACCTCCATGTGGACACACTCATTCTAACAGTTCAGTGTGCACACCTCCATGTGGACACAGTCATTCTAACAGTTCAGTGTGCACAACTCCATTTGGGCACACTCATTCTAACAGTTCATTGTGCACACCTCCATGTGACACAGTCATTCTAACAGTTCAGTGTGCACAACTCCATGTGGGCACACTCATTCTAACAGTTCAGTGTGCACACCTCCATGTGGACACACTCATTCTAACAGTTCAGTGTGCACACCTCCATGTGGGCACACTCATTCTAACAGTTCAGTGTGCACACCTCCATGTGGGCACACTCATTCTAACAGTTCAGTGTGCACACATCCATGTGGGCACACTCATTCTAACAGTTCAGTGTGCACACCTCCATGTGGGCACACTCATTCTAACAGTTCAGTGTGCACACCTCCATGTGGGCACACTCATTCTAACAGTTCAGTGTGCATACCTCCATGTGGACACACTCAATCTAACAGTTCAGTGTGCACACCTCCATGTGGACACACTCATTCTAACAGTTCAGTGTGCACACCTCCATGTGGACACACTAATTCTAACAGTTCAGTGTGCACACCTCCATGTGGGCACACTCATTCTAACAGTTCAGTGTGCATACCTCCATGTGGGCAAACTCATTCTAACAGTTCAGTGTGCACACCTCCATGTGGACAAATTCTAACAGTTCAGTGTGCACAACTCCATGTGGACACACTCATTCTAACATTTCAGTGTGCACACCTCCACAGGGACACACTCATTCTAACAGTTCAGTGTGCACACCTCCATGTGGACACACTCATTCTAACAGTTCAGTGTGTACATCTCCATGTGGAAACACTCATTCTAACAGTTCACTCTGCACACTTCCATGTGGACATATTCTAAAACTTCGGAGTGCACATCTCCATGTGTACACACTCACTCTAACATTTCAGTGTACACACCTCCACAGGGACAGATTCATTCTACCAGTTCACTGTGTACACCTCCATGTGGACACATTCTAACAGTTCAGTGTGCACACCTCCATGTGTACACACTCATTCTAACAGTTCAGTGTGCACACTTCCGTGTGGACACACTCATTCTAACAGTTCAGTGTGCACACCTCCATGTGGACACACTCATTCTAACAGTTCAGTGTGCACACCTCCACAGGGATACACTCATTCTAACAGTTCATTGTGCACACCTCCATGTGGACACACTCATTCTAACAGTTCAGTGTGCACACCTCCATGTGGACACACTCATTCTAACAGTACAGTGTGCACATCTCCATGTGGACACACTCATTCTAACAGTTCAGTGTTAACACCTCCACAGGGATACACTCATTCTAACAGTTCAGTGTGCACACCTTCATGTGGACACACTCATTCTAACAGTTCAAAGTGCACACCTCCATGTGGGCACACTCACTCTAACAGTTCAGTGTGCACACCTCCATGTGGACACACTCATTCTAACAGTTCAGTGTGCACACCTCCATGTGGACACACTCATTCTAACAGTTCAGTGTGCACACCTCCATGTGGACAAATTCTAACACTTTGGTGTGCACAACTCCATGTGGACACACTCATCTAACATTTCAGTGTGCCCACCTCCACAGGGACACACTCATTCTAACATTTCAGTGTGCACACCTCCATGTGGACATAATCATTCTAACAGTTCAGTGTTCACACCTCCACAGGGACACACTCATTCTAACAGTTCAGTGTTCACACCCTCATGTGGACACAATCATTCTAACAGTTCAGTGTGCACACCTCCACAGGGACACACGCATTCTAACAGTTCAGTGTGCACAGTTCCATGTGGACACACTCATTCTAACAGTTCAGTGTGCACACCTCCACAGGGATAATCTCATTCTAACAGCTCAGTGTGGACACCTCCATATGGACACACTCATTCTAACAGTTCAGTGCGCACACCTCCACAGGTACACACTCATTCTAACAGTTCAGTGTGCACACCTCCATGTGGACACACTCATTCTAACATTTCAGTGTGCACACCTCCACAGGGACACACTCATTCTAACAGTTCAGTGTGCACACCTCCATGTGGACACACTCATTCTAACAGTTCAGTGTGCACACCTCCATGTGGACAAATTCTAACACTTCGGTGTGCACAACTCCATGTGGACACACTCATCTAACATTTCAGTGTGCAAACCTCCACAGGGACACACTCATTCTAACAGTTCAGTGTGCACACCTCCATGTGGACACACTCATTCTAACAGTTCAGTGTGTACATCTCCATGTGGAAACACTCATTCTAACAGTTCACTGTGCACACTTCCATGTGGACATATTCTAAAACTTCGGTGTGCACATCTCCATGTGTACACACTCACTCTAACATTTCAGTGTACACACCTCCACAGGGACACACTCATTCTACCAGTTCACTGTGTACACCTCCATGTGGACACATTCTAACAGTTCAGTGTGCACACCTCCATGTGTACACACTCATTCTAACAGTTCAGTGTGCACACTTCCTTGTGGACACACTCATTCTAACAGTTCAGTGTGCACACTTCCATGTGGACACACTCATTCTAACAGTTCAGTGTGCACACCTCCACAGGGATAATCTCATTCTAACAGCTCAGTGTGCACACCTCCATATGGACACACTCATTCTAACAGTTCAGTGTGCACACCTCCATGTGGGCACACTCATTCTCACAGTTCAGTGTGCACACCTCCATGTGGACACAGTCATTCTAACAGTTCAGTGTGCACACCTCCATGTGGACACAGTCATTCTAACAGTTCAGTGTGCACATCTCCATGTGGGCATACTCATTCTAACAGTTCGGTGTGCACACCACCATGTGGGCACACTCATTCTAACAGTTCAGTGTGCACACCTCCATGTGGACACACTCATTCTAACAGTTCAGTGTGCACACCTCCATGTGGACACAGTCATTCTAACAGTTCAGTGTGCACACCTCCATGTGGGCACACTCATTCTAACAGATCAGTGTGCACACCTCAACAGGGACACACTCATTCTAACAGTTCAGTGTGCACACCTCCATGTGGACACACTCATACTAACAGTTTAGTGTGCACAACTCCATGTGGACACAGTCATTCTAACAGTTCAGTGTGCACACCTCCATGTGGGCACAATCATTCTAACAGTTCAGTGTGCACACCTCCATGTGAGCACACTCATTCTAACAGTTCAGTGTGCACACCTCCATGTGGGCATACTCATTCTAACAGTTCAGTGTGCACACCTCCATGTGGGCACACTCATTCTAACAGTTCAGTGTGCACACCTCCATGTGGACACACACATTCTAACATTTCAGTGTGCACACCTCCATGTGGACACACTCATTCTAACATTTCAGTGTACACACCTCCACAGGGACACACTCATTCTAACAGTTCAGTGTGCACACCTCCATGTGGACAAAATCATTCTAACAGTTCAGTGTGCACACCTCCATGTGGACACACTCATTCTAACAGTTCAGAGTGCAAACCTCATTGTGGACACACTCATTCTAACAGTTCAGTGTGCACACCTCCATGTGGACAAATTCTAACACTTCGGTGTGCACAACTCCATGTGGACACACTCATCTAACATTTCAGTGTGCACACCTCCACAGGGACACACTCATTCTGACAGTTCAGTGTGCACACCTCCACAGGGATACACTCATTCTAACAGTTCAGTGTGGACACCTCCATGTGGATATATTCTAACACTTCGGTGTGCACACCTCCATGTGGACACACTCGTTCTAACATTTCAGTGTACACACCTCCACAGGACACACTCATTCTAACAGTTCAGTGTGCACACCTCCACGTGGAAAAATTCTAACACTTCAGTGTGCACACCTCCATGTGGACACACTCATTCTAACAGTTCAGTGTGCACACCTCCACAGGGATACACTCATTCTAACAGTTCAGTGTGCACACCTCCATGTGGACAAACTCATTCTAACAGTTCAGTGTGCACACCTCCATGTGGACACACTCATTCTACCAGTTCAGTGTGCACACCTCCATGTGGACAAATTCTAACACTTCGGTGTGCACACCGCCATGTGTACACACTCATTCTAACATTTCAGTGTGCACACCTCCACAGGGACACACTCATTCTAACAGTTCAGTGTGCACACCTCCATGTGGACACACTCATTCTAACAGTTCAGAGTGCACACCTCCATGTGGGCACACTCATTCTAACAGATCAGTGTGCAAAACTCCATGTGGGCACACTCATTCTAACAATTCAGTGTTCACACCTCCACAGGGACACACTCATTCTAACAGTTCAGTGTGCACACCTCCATGTGGACACACTCATTCTAACAGTTCAGTGTGCACACTTCCATGTGGACACACTCATTCTAACAGTTCATTGTGCACACCTCCATGTGGACACACTCATTCTACCAGTTCAGTGTGCACACCTCCACAGGGACACTGTCATTCTAACAGTTCAGTGTGCAAAACTCCATGTGGGCACACTCATTCTAACAGTTCAGTGTGCAGACCTCCATGTGGGCACACTCATTCTAACAGTTCAGTGTGCACACCTCCATGTGGGCACACTCATTCTAACAGATCAGTGTGCACACCTCCATGTGGGCACACTCATTGTAACAGTTCAGTGTGCACACCTCCATGTGGACACACTCATTCTAACAGTTCAGTGTGCACACCTCCATGAGGACACACTCATTCTAACAGTTCAAAGTGCACACCTCCATGTGGACACAGTCATTCTAACAGTTCAGTGTGCACACCTCCATGTGGACACACTCATTCTAACAGTTCAGTGTGCACACCTCCATGTGGGCACACTCATTCCAACAGTTCAGTTTGTACACCTCCATGTGGGCACAATCATTCTAACATTTCAGTGTGCACACCTCCATGTGGGCACACTCATTCTAACAGTTCAGTGTGCAAACCTCCATGTGGACACACACATACTAATAGTTCAGTGTGCACATCTCCATGTGAACACACTCATTCTAACACTTCAGTGTGCACACCTCCATGAGGACACAATCATTCTAACAGTTCAGTGTGCACACCTCCATGTGGGCACACTCATTCCAACAGTTCAGTGTGTACACCTCCATGTGGGCACAATCATTCTAACATTTCAGTGTGCACACCTCCATGTGGACACTGTCATTCTAACAGTTCAGTGTGCAAATCTCCATGTGGGCACACTCATTCTAACAGTTCAGTGTGCACACCTCCATGTGGACACACTCATTCTAACAGTTCAGTGTGCACACCTACATGTGGGCACACTCATTTTAACAGATCAGTGTGCACAACTCCATGTGGGCACACTCATTCTAACAATTCAGTGTTCACACCTCCACAGGGACACACTCATTCTAACAGTTCAGTGTGCACACCTCCATGTGGACACACTCATTCTAACATTTTATTGTGCACACCTCCATGTGGACACACTCATTCTAACAGTTCAGTGTGAACACCTCCACAGGGACACTGTCATTCTAACAGTTCAGTGTGCAAATCTCCATGTGGGCACACTCATTCTAACAGTTCAGTGTGCACACCTCATGCAGACACAGTCATTCTAACAGTTCAGTGTGCACACCTCCATGTGGGCACAGTCATTTTAACAGTTCAGTGTGCACACCTCCATGTGGACACAATCATTCTAACAGTCCAGTGTGCACACCTCCATGTGGACACATTCTAACAGTTCAGTTTGCACACCTCCACAGGGACACACTCATTCTAACAGTTCAGTGGGCACACCTCCATGTGGGCACAGTCATTTTAACAGTTCAGTGTGCACACCTCCATGTGGACACAATCATTCTAACAGTTCAGTGTGCACACCTCCATATGGACACATTCTAACAGTTCAGTTTGCACACCTCCACAGGGACACACTCATTCTAACAGTTCAGTGGGCACACCTCCATGTGGACATAATCATTCTAACAGTTCACTGTGCACACCTCCACAGGGACACACTCATTCTAACAGTTCAGTGTGCATACCTGCAAGTGGACACAATCATTCTAACAGTTCAGTGTGCACAACTCCACAGGGACACACTCATTCTAACAATTCAATGTGCACACCTCCATGTGGACACACTCATTCTAACAGTTCAGTGTCCACACCTCCATGAGGGCAAACTCATTCTAACAGTTCAGTGTGCACACCTCCATGTGGACACACTCATTCTAACAGTTCATTGTGCACACCTCCATGTGGACACACTCATCCTAACATTTCATTGTGCATACCTAGACAGGACACACTCATTCTAACAGTTCAGTGTGCACACCTCCATGTGGATACACTCATTCTAACAGTTCAGTGTGCACACCTCCACAGGGACACACTCATTCTAACAGTTCAGTGGGCACACCTGCATGTGGACACAATCATTCTAACAGTTCAGTGTGCACACCTCCATGTGTGCATACTCATTCTAACAGTTCAGTGTGCACACCTCCATGTGGGCACACTCATTCTAACAGTTCATTGTGCACACCTACATGTGGACACACTCATTCTAACAGTTCAGTGTGCACACCTCCATGTGGACATACTCATTCTAACAATTCAGTGTGCACACGTCCACAGGGACACACTCATTTTAACATTTCATTGTGCATACCTCCACAGGGACACACTCATTCTAACAGTTCAGTGGGCACACATGCATGTGGACACAATCATTCTAACAGTTCAGTATGCACACCTCCATGTGTGCATACTCATTCTAACAGTTCAGTGTGCACACCTCCATGTGGGCACACTCATTCTAACAGTTCATTGTGCACACCTACATGTGGACACACTCATTCTAACAGTTCAGTGTGCACACCTCCATGTGGACATACTCATTCTAACAATTCAGTGTGCACACGTCCACAGGGACACACTCATTTTAACATTTCATTGTGCATACCTCCACAGGGACACACTCATTCTAACAGTTCAGAGGGCACACCTCCATATGGGCACACTCATTCTAACAGTTCAGTGTGCACAACTCCATGTGGGCACACACATTCTAACAGTTCAGGGTGAACACCTACATGTGGGCACACTCATTTTAACAGTTTAGTGTGCACACCTCCATGTGGGCACACTCATTCTAACAGTTCAGTGTGCACACCTCCATGCAGACACAGTCATTCTAACAGTTCAGTGTGCACAACTCCATGTGGGCACACTCATTCTAACAGTTCAGTGTGCACACCTCCATGTCTACACACTCATTCTAACAGTTCAGTGTGCACACCTCCATGTTGGCACACTCATTCTAACAGTTCAGTGTGCACACTTCCATGTGGACAAATTCTAAAACGTCAGTGTGCACACCTCCACAGGGACACACTCATTCTAACATTTCAGTGTGCACACCTCCACAGGAACACACTCATTCTAACAGTTCAGTGTGCACACCTCTATGTGGACAAATTCTAACACTTCACTGTGCAAACCTCCATGTGGACACAATCATTCTAACAGTTCAGTGTGCACACCTCCACAGGGACAGACTCATTCTAACAGTTCAGTGTGCACCCCTGCATGTGGACACAATCATTCTAACATTTCAGTGTGCACACCTCCATGTGTGCATACTCATTCTAACAGTTCAGTTTGCACACCTCCATGTGGACACACTCATTCTAACAGTTCAGTGTGCACACCTCAACAGGGACACACTCATTCTAACAATTCAGTGTGCACACCTGCATGTGGACACACTCATTCTAACACATCAATGTGCACACCTCCATGTGGACACATTCTAGCAATTCAGTGTGCTCACCTCCATGTAGACACACTCATTCTATCTTTTCAGTGTGCACACCTCCACAGGGACACAATCATTCTAACAGTTCAGTGTGCACAATTCCATGTGGACACACTCATTCTAACAGTTCAGTGTGCACAACTCCATGTGCACACACTCATTGTAACAGTTCAGAGTGCACACCTCCATGTGGGCACACTCATTCTAACAGTTCAGTGTGCACACCTCCATATGGACACACTCATTCTAACAGTTCAGTGTGCACACCTCCATGTGGACACACTCATTTTAACAGTTCAGTGTGCACACCTCCATGTGGACACATTCATTCTAACAGTTCAGTGTGCACACCTCCATGTGGACACACTTATTCTAACAGTTCAGTGTTCAAAACTCCATGTGGACAAATTCTAACCCTTCAGTGTGCACAGCTCCATGTGGACACACTCATTCTAACATTTCAGTGTGCACACCTCCACAGGGACACACTCATTCTAACAGTTCAGTGTGCACACCTCCACAGGGACACAGTCATTCTACCAGTTCATTGTGCACACCTCGATGTGGACAAATTCTAACATTTCAGTGGGCACACCTCCATGTGGACACACTCATTCTAACATTTCAGTGTGCACACCTCCACAGGGACACACTCTTTCTAACATTTCAGTGTGCACACCTCCATGTGGGCACACTCATTCTAACAGTTCAGTGTGCACACCTCCATGTGGACACATACTAACAATTCAGTGTGCTCACCTCCATGTAGACACACTCATTCTAACATTTCAGTGTGCACACCTCCACAGGGACACAATCATTCTAACAGTTCACTGTGTACACCTCCATGTGGACACACTCATTCTAACAGTTCAGTGTGCACAACTCCATGTGGACACACTCATTGTAACAGTTCAGTGTGCACACCTCCATGTGGGCACACTCATTCTAAGAGTTCAGTGTGCACACCTCCATGCAGACACAGTCATTCTAATATTTAAGTGTGCACACCTCCATGTGGACACATTCTAACAGTTCAGTGTGCACACCTCCATGTGGACACACTCATTCTAACAGTTCAGTGTGCACACCTCCATGTGGGCACACTCATTCTAACAGTTCAGTGTGCACACCGCCATGTGGACACACTCTTTCTAACAGTTCAGTGTGCACACCTCCATGTGGGCACACTCATTCTAACAGTTCAGTGTGCACACCTCTATGTGGACACATACTAACAATTCAGTGTGCTCACCTCCATGTGGACACACTCATTCTAACAGTTCAGTGTGCACACCTCCGTGTGGACACACTCATTCTAACAGTTCAGTGTGCACACCTCCATGTAGACACAGTCATTTTAACATTTCAGTGTGCACACCTCCACAGGGACACAATCATTCTAACAGTTCAGTGTGCACACCTCCATGCAGACACAGTTATTCTAACAGTTCAGTGTGCACACCTCCATGTGGACACAGTCATTCTAACAGCTCAGTGTGCACACCTCCATGTGGACACACTCATTCTAACAGCTCAGTGCATACCTCCACAGGGACACAGTCATTCTAACAGTTCAGTGTGCACACCTCCATGTGGACACAGTCATTCTAACATTCAGTGTGCACAACTCCACAGGGATACACTCAATCTAAATGTTCAGTGTTCACACCTCAATGTGGACACAATCATTCTAACAAATCAGTGTGCACACCTCCATGTGGACACACTCATTCTAACAGTTCAGGGTGCATAACTCCATGTGGACACATTAATTCTAAGAGTTCAGTGTGCACACCTCCATGTGGACACACTCATTCTAACAGTTCAGTGTGCACACCTCCACAGGGACACACTCATTCTAACAGTTCAGTGTGCACACCTCCACAGGGACACACTCATTCTAACAGTTCAGTGTGCACACCTCCATGTGTGCACACTCATTCTAACACTTCAGTGTGCACACCTCCATGTGGACAAACTCATTCTAACAGTTCAATGTGCACACCTCCATGTGGACACATTCTAGCAATTGAGTGTGCTCACCTCCATGTAGACACACTCATTCTATCTTTTCAGTGTGCACACCTCCACAGGGACACAATCATTCTAACAGTTCAGTGTGCACAATTCCATGTGGACACACTCATTCTAACAGTTCAGTGTGCACAACTCCATGTGCACACACTCATTGTAACAGTTCAGAGTGCACACCTCCATGTGGGCACACTCATTCTAACAGTTCAGTGTGCACACCTCCATATGGACACACTCATTCTAACAGTTCAGTGTGCACACCTTCATGTGGACACACTCATTTTAACAGTTCAGTGTGCACACCTCCATGTGGACACATTCATTCTAACAGTTCAGTGTGCACACCTCCATGTGGACACACTTATTCTAACAGTTCAGTGTTCAAACCTCCATGTGGACAAATTCTAACCCTTCAGTGTGCACAGCTCCATGTGGACACACTCATTCTAACATTTCAGTGTGCACACCTCCACAGGGACACACTCATTCTAACAGTTCAGTGTGCACACCTCCACAGGGACACACTCATTCTACCTGTTCATTGTGCACACCTCGATGTGGACAAATTCTAACATTTCAGTGGGCACACCTCCATGTGGACACACTCATTCTAACATTTCAGTGTGCACACCTCCACAGGGACACACTCTTTCTAACATTTCAGTGTGCACACCTCCATGTGGGCACACTCATTCTAACAGTTCAGTGTGCACACCTCCATGTGGACACATACTAACAATTCAGTGTGCTCACCTCCATGTAGACACACTCATTCTAACATTTCAGTGTGCACACCTCCACAGGGACACAATCATTCTAACAGTTCACTGTGTACACCTCCATGTGGACACACTCATTCTAACAGTTCAGTGTGCACAACTCCATGTGGACACACTCATTGTAACAGTTCAGTGTGCACACCTCCATGTGGGCACACTCATTCTAAGAGTTCAGTGTGCACACCTCCATGCAGACACAGTCATTCTAATATTTAAGTGTGCACACCTCCATGTGGACACATTCTAACAGTTCAGTGTGCACACCTCCATGTGGACACACTCATTCTAACAGTTCAGTGTGCACACCTCCATGTGGGCACACTCATTCTAACAGTTCAGTGTGCACACCGCCATGTGGACACACTCATACTAACAGTTCAGTGTGCACACTTCCATGTGGACAAATTCTAACACTGCAGTGTGCACACCTCCATGTGGACACACTAATTCTAACAGTTCTGTGTGCACACCTCCATGTAGGCACACTCATTCTAATAGTTCAATGTGCAAACCTCCATGTGGACACACTCATTGCAACAGTTCAGTGTGCACGAATCCACAGGGACACAATCATTCTTACAGTTCAGTGTGCACACCTCCATGTGGACACCATCATTCTAACAATTCAGTGTGCACATCTCCAAGTGGGCACAATCATTCTGACAGTTCAGTGAGAACACCTCCATGTGGGCACACTCATTCTAACAGTTCACTGTGCACACCTCCATGTGGGCACACTCATTCTAACAGTTCTGTGTGCACACCTCCATGTGGGCACACTCATTCTAACAGTTCAGTGTGCACACCTCCATGTGGACACACTCATTCTAACTGTTCAGTGTGCACACCTCCATGTGGACACACTCATTCTAACAGTTCAGTGCACACACCTCCATGTGGATAAATTCTAACACTTCAGTGTGCACACCTCCATGTGGACACACTCATTCTAACATTTCAGTGTGCACACCTCCACAGGGACACGTTCATTCTAACAGTTCAGTGTGCACACCTCGATGTGGACAAATTCTAACATTTCAGTGTGCACACCTCCATGTGGACACACTCATTCTAACATTTCAGTGTGCACACCTCCACAGGGACACAGTCTTTCTAACAGTTCAGTGTGCACACCTCCATGTGAACACACTCATTCTAACATTTCAATGTGCACACCTCCACAGGGACACAATCATTCTAACAATTCAGTGTGCACACCTCCATGTGGACACACTCATTCTAACAGTTCAGTGTGCACACCTCCATGTGGACACATTCTAACAGTTCAGTGTGCACACCTCCATGTAGACACACTCATTCTAACATTTCAGTGTGCACACCTCCACAGGGACACAATCATTCTAACAGTTCAATGTGCACACCTCCATGTGGACACACTCATTCTAACATTTCAGTGTGCACACCTCCACAGGGACACAATCATTCTAACAATTCAGTGTGCACACCTCCATGTGGACACACTCATTCTAACAGTTCAGTGTGCACACCTCCTTGTGGACACACTCATTCTAACAGTTCAGTGTGCACACCTCCATGTAGACACAGTCATTTTAACATTTCAGTGTGCACACCTCCACAGGGACACAATCATTCTAACAGTACAGTATGCACACCTCCATGCAGACACAGTCATTCTAACAGTTCAGTGTGCACACCTACATGTGGACACAGTCATTCTAACAGTTCTGTGTGCACACCTCCATGTGGACACAGTCATTCTAACAGTTCAGTGTGCACACCTCCACGTGGACACAGTCATTCTAACAGCTCAGTGTGCACACCTCCATGTGGACACACTCATTCTAACAGCTCAGTGCATACCTCCACAGGGACACAGTCATTCTAACAGTTCAGTGTGCACACTTCCATGTGGACACATTCTAACAGTTCAGTGTGCACACCTCCACAGGGACACAATCATTCTAACAATTCAGTGTGCACACCTCCATGTGGACACACTCATTCTAACAGTTCAGTGTGCACACTTTCATGTGGACACATTCTAACAGTTCAGTGTGCACACCTCCATGTAGACACACTCATTCTAACATTTCAGTGTGCACACCTTCACAGGGACACAATCATTCTAACAGTTCAGTGTGCACACCTCCATGCAGACACAGTCATTCTAACAGTTCAGTGTGCACACCTCCATGTGGACACACTCATTCTAACAGTTCAGTGTGCACACCTCCATGTGGACACAGTCATTCTAACAGTTCAGTGTGCACACCTCCATGTGGACACACTCATTCTAACAGTTCAGTGTGCACACCTCCATGTGGACACAGTCATTCTAACAGTTCAGCGTGCACACCTCCATGTGAACAAATTCTAACATTTCAGTGTGCACACCTCCATGTGGACACACTCATTCTAACAGTTCAGTGTGCACACCTCCACAGGGACATACTCATTCTAACAGTTCAGTGTGCACACCTCCATGTGGACACATTCTAACAGTTCAGTGTGCACACCTCCACAGGGACACAATCATTCTAACAATTCAGTGTGCACACCTCCATGTGGACACACTCATTCTAACAGTTCAGTGTGCACACCTCCATGTGGACACACTCATTCTAACAGTTCAGTGTGCACACCTCCATGTGGACACAGTCATTCTAACAGTACAGCGTGCAAACCTCCATGTGAACAAATTCTAACATTTCAGTGTGCACACCTCCATGTGGACACACTCATTCTAACAGTTCAGTGTGCACACCTCCACAGGGACACACTCATTCTAACAGTTCAGTGTGCACACCTCCATGTGGACACACTCATTCTAACATTTCAGTGTGCACACCTCCACAGGGACACAATCATTCTAACAATTCAGTGTGCACACCTCCATGTGGACACACTCATTCTAACAGTTCAGTGTGCACACCTCCATGTGGACACACTCATTCTAACAGTTCAGTGTGCACACCTCCATGTAGACACAGTCATTTTAACATTTCAGTGTGCACACCTCCACAGGGACACAATCATTCTAACACTTCAGTGTGCACACCTCCATGCAGACACAGTCATTCTAACAGTTCAGTGTGCACACCTCCATGTGGACACAGTCATTCTAACAGTTCAGTGTGCACACCTCCATGTGGACACAGTCATTCTAACAGTTCAGTGTGCACACCTCCATGTGGACACAGTCATTCTAACAGCTCAGTGTGCACACCTCCATGTGGACACACTCATTCTAACAGCTCAGTGCATACCTCCACAGGGACACAGTCATTCTAACAGTTCAGTGTACACACCTCCATGTGGACACAATCATTCTAACATTCAGTGTGCACAACTCCACAGGGACACTCTCAATCTAAAAGTTCAGTGTTCACACCTCAATGTGGACACAATCATTCTAACAAATCAGTGTGCACACCTCCATGTGGCCACACTCATTCTAACAGTTCAGGGTGTATAACTCCATGTGGACACATTAATTCTAAGAGTTCAGTGTGCACACCTCCAAGTGGACACACTCATTCTAACAGTTCAGTGTGCACACCTCCACAGGGACACACTCATTCTAACAGTTCAGTGTGCACACCTCCATGTGGACACACTCATTCTAACTGTTCAGTGTGCACACCTCCATGTGGACACACTCATTCTAACAGTTCAGTGCACACACCTCCATGTGGATAAATTCTAACACTTCAGTGTGCACACCTCCATGTGGACACACTCATTCTAACATTTCAGTGTGCACACCTCCACAGGGACACGTTCATTCTAACAGTTCAGTGTGCACACCTCGATGTGGACAAATTCTAACATTTCAGGGTGCACACCTCCATGTGGACACACTCATTCTAACATTTCAGTGTGCACACCTCCACAGGGACACAGTCTTTCTAACAGTTCAGTGTGCACACCTCCATGTGAACACACTCATTCTTACATTTCAATGTGCACAACTCCACAGGGACACAATCATTCTAACAATTCAGTGTGCACACCTCCATGTGGACACACTCATTCTAACAGTTCAGTGTGCACACCTCCATGTGGACACATTCTAACAGTTCAGTGTGCACACCTACATGTGGACACAGTCATTCTAACAGTTCAGTGTGCACACCTCCATGTGGACACAGTCATTCTAACAGTTCAGTGTGCACACCTCCACGTGGACACAGTCATTCTAACAGCTCAGTGTGCACACCTCCATGTGGACACACTCATTCTAACAGCTCAGTGCATACCTCCACAGGGACACAGTCATTCTAACAGTTCAGTGTGCACACTTCCATGTGGACACATTCTAACAGTTCAGTGTGCACACCTCCACAGGGACACAATCATTCTAACAATTCAGTGTGCACACCTCCATGTGGACACACTCATTCTAACAGTTCAGTGTGCACACTTTCATGTGGACACATTCTAACAGTTCAGTGTGCACACCTCCATGTAGACACACTCATTCTAACATTTCAGTGTGCACACCTCCACAGGGACACAATCATTCTAACAGTTCAGTGTGCACACCTCCATGCAGACACAGTCATTCTAACAGTTCAGTGTGCACACCTCCATGTGGACACACTCATTCTAACAGTTCAGTGTGCACACCTCCATGTGGACACAGTCATTCTAACATTTCAGTGTGCACACCTCCATGTGGACACACTCATTCTAACAGTTCAGTGTGCACACCTCCATGTGGACACAGTCATTCTAACAGTTCAGCGTGCACACCTCCATGTGGACAAATTCTAACATTTCAGTGTGCACACCTCCATGTGGACACACTCATTCTAACAGTTCAGTGTGCACACCTCCACAGGGACATACTCATTCTAACAGTTCAGTGTGCACACCTCCATATGGACACATTCTAACAGTTCAGTGTGCACACCTCCACAGGGACACAATCATTCTAACAATTCAGTGTGCACACCTCCATGTGGACACACTCATTCTAACAGTTCAGTGTGCACACTTTCATGTGGACACATTCTAACAGTTCAGTGTGCACACCATGTAGACACACTCATTCTAACATTTCAGTGTGCACACCTCCACAGGGACACAATCATTCTAACAGTTCAGTGTGCACACCTCCATGCAGACACAGTCATTCTAACAGTTCAGTGTGCACACCTCCATGTGGACACACTCATTCTAACAGTTCAGTGTGCACACCTCCAAGTGGACACAGTCATTCTAACAGTTCAGTGTGCACACCTCCATGTGGACACACTCATTCTAAGAGTTCAGTGTGCACACCTCCACAGGGACACAATCATTCTAACAATTCAGTGTGCACACCTCCATGTGGACACACTCATTCTAACAGTTCAGTGTGCACACTTTCATGTGGACACATTCTAACATTTCAGTGTGCACACCTCCATGTGGACACACTCATTCTAACAGTTCAGTGTGCACACCTCCACAGGGACACACTCATTCTAACAGTTCAGTGTGCACACCTCCATGTGGACACACTCATTCTAACATTTCAGTGTGCACACCTCCACAGGGACACAATCATTCTAACAATTCAGTGTGCACACCTCCATGTGGACACACTCATTCTAACAGTTCAGTGTGCACACCTCCATGTGGACACACTCATTCTAACAGTTCAGTGTGCACACCTCCATGTAGACACAGTCATTTTAACATTTCAGTGTGCACACCTCCACAGGGACACAATCATTCTAACACTTCAGTGTGCACACCTCCATGCAGACACAGTCATTCTAACAGT
This sequence comes from Peromyscus eremicus, assembly GCF_949786415.1. Classification (NCBI taxonomy): domain Eukaryota; kingdom Metazoa; phylum Chordata; class Mammalia; order Rodentia; family Cricetidae; genus Peromyscus; species Peromyscus eremicus. Next base: position 15,607 of record NW_026737371.1, on the reverse strand, counting down.
TCAGTGTGCACACCTCCATGTGGACACAGTCATTCTAACAGTTCAGTGTGCACACCTCCATGTGGACACAGTCATTCTAACAGTTCAGTGTGCACACCTCCATGTGGACACAGTCATTCTAACAGCTCAGTGTGCACACCTCCATGTGGACACACTCATTCTAACAGCTCAGTGCATACCTCCACAGGGACACAGTCATTCTAACAGTTCAGTGTACACACCTCCATGTGGACACAATCATTCTAACATTCAGTGTGCACAACTCCACAGGGACACTCTCAATCTAAAAGTTCAGTGTTCACACCTCAATGTGGACACAATCATTCTAACAAATCAGTGTGCACACCTCCATGTGGCCACACTCATTCTAACAGTTCAGGGTGTATAACTCCATGTGGACACATTAATTCTAAGAGTTCAGTGTGCACACCTCCAAGTGGACACACTCATTCTAACAGTTCAGTGTGCACACCTCCACAGGGACACACTCATTCTAACAGTTCAGTGTGCACACCTCCACAGGGACACACTCATTCTAAAAGTTCAGTGTGCACACCTCCATGTGTGCACACTCATTCTAACTCTTCAGTGTGCACACCTCCATGTGGACACACTCATTCTAACAGTTCAGTGTGCACAAATCCAGAGGGACACACTCATTCTAACAGTTCAGTGTGCACACCTCCACATGGACACACTCATTCTAACAGTTCAGTGTGTATACCTCCATGTGGACACACTCATTCTAACATTTCAGTGTGCACACCTACACAGGGACACACTCATTCTAACAGTTCAGTGTGCTACCTCCATGTGGGCACACTCATTCTAACAGTTCAGTGTGCACATTTCCATGTGGACACATTCTAACAATTCAGTGTGCTCACCTCCATGTGGACACACTCATTCTAACATTTCAGTGTACACACCTCCACAGGGACACAGTCTTTCTAACAGTTCAGTGTGCACACCTCCATGTGGACACACTCATTCTAACAGTTCAGTGTGCACACCTCCATGTGTACACACTCATTGTAACAGATCAGTGTGCACACCTCGATGTGGGCACACTCAATCTAACAGTTCAGTGTGCACACCTCCATGCAGACACAGTCATTCTAACAGTTCAGTGTGCACACCTCCATGTGGACACATTCTAACAGTTCAGTGTGCACACCTCCATGTGGACACACTCATTCTAACAGTTCAGTGTGCACACCTCCATGTGGGCACACTCATTCTAACAGTTCAGTGTGCACACCGCCATGTGGACACACTCATACTAACAGTTCAGTGTGCACGAATCCACAGGGACACAATCATTCTTACAGTTCAGTGTGCACACCTCCATGTGGGCACACTCATTCTACCAGTTCACTGTGCACACCTCCATGTGGGCACACTCATTCTAACAGTTCTGTGTGCACACCTCCATATGGGCACACTCATTCTAACAGTTCAGTGTGCACACCTCGATGTGGACAAATTCTAACATTTCAGTGTGCACACCTCCATGTGGACACACTCATTCTAACATTTCAGTGTGCACACCTCCACAGGGACACACTCTTTCTAACAGTTCAGTGTGCACACCTCCATGTGAACACACTCATTCTAACTTTTCAGTGTGCACACCTCCACAGGGACACAATCATTCTAACAATTCAGTGTGCACACCTCCATGTGGACACACTCATTCTAACAGTTCAGTGTGCACATCTCCATGTGGACACATTCAAACAGTTCAGTGTGCACACCTCCACAGGGACACACTCATTCTAACATTTCAGTGTGCACACCTCCACAGGGACACAATCATTCTAACAGTTCAGTGTGCAAAACTCCATGTGGACACACTCATTCTAACAGTTCAGTGTGCACACCTCCACAGGGACACAATCATTCTAACAATTCAGTGTGCACACCTCCATGTGGACACACTCATTCTAACAGTTCAGTGTGCACACCTCCATGTGGACACACTCATTCTAACAGTTCAGTGTGCACACCTCCATGTAGACACAGTCATTTTAACATTTCAGTGTGCACACCTCCACAGGGACACAATCATTCTAACAGTTCAGTGTGCACATCTCCATGCAGACAGTTATTCTAACAGTTCAGTGTGCACACCTCCATGTGGACACAGTCATTCTAACAGCTCAGTGTGCACACCTCCATGTGGACACACTCATTCTAACAGCTCAGTGCATACCTCCACAGGGACACAGTCATTCTAACCGTTCAGTGTGCACACCTCCATGTGGACACAATCATTCTAACATTCAGTGTGCACAACTCCACAGGGACACACTCAATCTAAAAGTTCAGTGTTCACACCTCAATGTGGACACAATCATTCTAACAAATCAGTGTGCACACCTCCATGTGGACACACTCATTCTAGCAGTTCAGGGTGCATAACTCCATGTGGACACATTAATTCTAAGAGTTCAGTGTGCACACCTCCATGTGGACACACTCATTCTAACAGTTCAGTGTGCACACCTCCACAGGGACACACTCATTCTAACAGTTCAGTGTGCACACCTCCACAGGGACACACTCATTCTAACAGTTCAGTGTGCACACCACCATGTGTGCACACTCATTCTAACACTTCAATGTGCACACCTCCATGTGGACACACTCATTCTAACAGTTCAGTGTGCACAAATCCACAGAGACACACTCATTCTAACAGTTCAGTGTGCACACCTCCATGTGGACAAATTCTAACAGTTCAGTGTGCACACCTCCATGTGGGCACACTCATTCTAACAGTTAAGTGCGCACACCTCCATGTGGACACACTCATTCTAACAGTTCAGTGTGCACACCTCCATGTGGACACACTCATTCTAACAGTTCAGTGTGCACACCTCCTTGTGGACACACTAATTCTAACAGTTCAGTGTGCACACCTCCACAGGAACACACTCATTCTAACAGTTCAGTGTGCACACCTCCATGTGGACACACTCATTTTAACAGTTCAGTGTGCACACCTCCATGTGGACACACTCATTCTAACAGTTCAGTGTGCACACCTCCATGTGGACACACTTATTCTAACAGTTCAGTTTGCAAACCTCCATGTGGACAAATTCTAACAGTTCAGTGTGCACACCTCCATGTGGGCACACTCATTCTAACAGTTAAGTGCGCACACCTCCATGTGGACACACTCATTCTAACAGTTCAGTGTGCACACCTCCATGTGGACACACTCATTCTAACAGTTCAGTGTGCACACCTCCTTGTGGACACACTAATTCTAACAGTTCAGTGTGCACACCTCCACAGGGACACACTCATTCTAACAGTTCAGTGTGCACACCTCCATGTGGACACACTCATTCTAACATTTCAGTGTACACACCTCCATGTGGACACCCTCATTCTAGCAATTCAGTGTGCACACCTCCATGTGGGGACAATCATTCTGAGAGTTCAGTGTGCACACCTCCATGTGGGCACACTCATTCTACCAGTTCACTGTGCACACCTCCATGTGGGCACACTCATTCTAACAGTTCTGTGTGCACACCTCCATGTGGGCACACTCATTCTAACACTTCAGTGTGCACACCTCCATGTGGACACAGTCATTCTAACAGTTCAGTGTGCACACCTCCATGTGGACACACTCATTCTAACAGTTCAGTGCACACACCTCCATGTGAATAAATTCTAACACTTCAGTGTGCACACCTCCATGTGGACACACTCATTCTAACATTTCAGTGTGCACACCTCCACAGGGACACACTCATTCTAACAGTTCAGTGTGCACACCTCGATGTGGACAAATTCTAACATTTCAGTGTGCATACCTCCATGTGGACACACTCATTCTAACATTTCAGTGTGCACACCTCCACAGGGACACACACTTTCTAACAGTTCAGTGTGCACACCTCCATGTGAACACACTCATTCTAACTTTTCAGTGTGCACACCTCCACAGGGACACAATCATTCTAACAGTTCAGTGTGCACACCTCCATGTGGACACACTCATTCTAACAGTTCAGTGTGCACACCTCCATGTGGACACATTCAAACAGTTCAGTGTGCACACCTCCACAGGAACACACTCATTCTAACATTTCAGTGTGCACACCTCCACCGGGACACAATCATTCTAATAGTTCAGTGTGCACACCTCCATGTGGACACACTCATTCTAACAGTTCAGTGTGCACACCTCCACAGGGACACAATCATTCTAACAATTCAGTGTGCACACCTCCATGTGGACACACTCATTCTAACAGTTCAGTGTGCACACCTCCATGTGGACACACTCATTCTAACAGTTCAGTGTGCACACCTCCATGTAGACACAGTCATTTTAACATTTCAGTGTGCACACCTCCACAGGGACACAATCATTCTAACAGTTCAGTGTGCACATCTCCATGCAGACACAGTTATTCTAACAGTTCAGTGTGCACACCTCCATGTGGACACAGTCATTCTAACAGCTCAGTGTGCACACCTCCATGTGGACACACTCATTCTAACAGCTCAGTGCATACCTCCACAGGGACACAGTCATTCTAACCGTTCAGTGTGCACACCTCCATGTGGACACAATCATTCTAACATTCAGTGTGCACAACTCCACAGGGACACACTCAATCTAAAAGTTCAGTGTTCACACCTCAATGTGGACACAATCATTCTAACAAATCAGTGTGCACACCTCCATGTGGACACACTCATTCTAGCAGTTCAGGGTGCATAACTCCATGTGGACACATTAATTCTAAGAGTTCAGTGTGCACACCTCCATGTGGACACACTCATTCTAACAGTTCAGTGTGCACACCTCCACAGGGACACACTCATTCTAACAGTTCAGTGTGCACACCTCCACAGGGACACACTCATTCTAACAGTTCAGTGTGCACACCACCATGTGTGCACACTCATTCTAACACTTCAGTGTGCACACCTCCATGTGGACACACTCATTCTAACAGTTCAGTGTGCACAAATCCACAGAGACACACTCATTCTAACAGTTCAGTGTGCACACCTCCATGTGGACAAATTCTAACAGTTCAGTGTGCACACCTCCAGGTGGGCACACTCATTCTAACAGTTAAGTGCGCACACCTCCATGTGGACACACTCATTCTAACAGTTCAGTGTGCACACCTCCATGTGGACACACTCATTCTAACAGTTCAGTGTGCACACCTCCTTGTGGACACACTAATTCTAACAGTTCAGTGTGCACACCTCCACAGGAACACACTCATTCTAACAGTTCAGTGTGCACACCTCCATGTGGACACACTCATTCTAACAGTTCAATGTGCACACCTCCATGTGGACACATTCTAGCAATTCAGTGTGCTCACCTCCATGTAGACACACTCATTCTATCATTTCAGTGTGCACACATCCACAGGGACACAATCATTCTAACAGTTCAGTGTGCACAATTCCATGTGGACACACTCATTCTAACAGTTCAGTGTGCACACCTCCATGTGCACACACTCATTGTAACAGTTCAGTGTGCACACCTCCATGTGGGCACACTCATTCTAACAGTTCAGTGTGCACACCTCCATATGGACACACTCATTCTAACAGTTCAGTGTGCACACCTCCATGTGGACACACTCATTTTAACAGTTCAGTGTGCACACCTCCATGTGGACACACTCATTCTAACAGTTCAGTGTGCACACCTCCATGTGGACACACTTATTCTAACAGTTCAGTGTGCAAACCTCCATGTGGACAAATTCTAACAGTTCAGTGTGCACACCTCCATGTGGGCACACTCATTCTAACAGTTAAGTGCGCACACCTCCATGTGGACACACTCATTCTAACAGTTCAGTGTGCACACCTCCATGTGGACACACTCATTCTAACAGTTCAGTGTGCACACCTCCTTGTGGACACACTAATTCTAACAGTTCAGTGTGCACACCTCCACAGGGACACACTCATTCTAACAGTTCAGTGTGCACACCTCCATGTGGACACACTCATTCTAACAGTTCAATGTGCACACCTCCATGTGGACACATTCTAGCAATTCAGTGTGCTCACCTCCATGTAGACACACTCATTCTATCATTTCAGTGTGCACACATCCACAGGGACACAATCATTCTAACAGTTCAGTGTGCACAATTCCATGTGGACACACTCATTCTAACAGTTCAGTGTGCACACCTCCATGTGCACACACTCATTGTAACAGTTCAGTGTGCACACCTCCATGTGGGCACACTCATTCTAACAGTTCAGTGTGCACACCTCCATATGGACACACTCATTCTAACAGTTCAGTGTGCACACCTCCATGTGGACACACTCATTTTAACAGTTCAGTGTGCACACCTCCATGTGGACACACTCATTCTAACAGTTCAGTGTGCACACCTCCATGTGGACACACTTATTCTAACAGTTCAGTGTGCAAACCTCCATGTGGTCAAATTCTAACCCTTCAGTGTCCACACCTCCATGTGGACACACTCATTCTAACATTTCAGTGTGCACACCTCCACAGGGACACACTCATTCTAACAGTTCAGTGTGCACACCTCCACAGGGACACACTCATTCTAACAGTTCAGTGTGCACACCTCGATGTGGACAAATTCTAACATTTCAGTGTGCACACCTCCATGTGGACACACTCATTCTAACATTTCAGTGTGCACACCTCCACAGGGACACACTCTTTCTAACATTTCAGTGTGCACACCTCCATGTGGGCACACTCATTCTAACAGTTCAGTGTGCACACCTCCATGTGGACACATACTAACAATTCAGTGTGCTCACCTCCATGTAGACACACTCATTCTAACATTTCAGTGTGCACACCTCCACAGGGACACAATCATTCTAACAGTTCAGTGTGCACACCTCCATGTGGACACACTCATTCTAACAGTTCAGTGTGCATACCTCCATGTGGACACACTCATTGTAACAGTTCAGTGTGCACACCTCCATGTGGGCACACTCATTCTAAGAGTTCAGTGTGCACACCTCCATGCAGACACAGTCATTCTAATAGTTCAGTGTGCACACCTCCATGTGGACACATTCTAACAGTTCAGTGTGCACACCTCCATGTGGACACACTCATTCTAACAGTTCAGTGTGCACACCTCCATGTGTTCACACTCATTCTAACAGTTCAGTGTGCACACCGCCATGTGGACACACTCATACTAACAGTTCAGTGTGCACACTTCCATGTGGACAAATTCTAACACTGCAGTGTACACACCTCCATGTGGACACACTAATTCTAACAGTTCTGTGTGAACACCTCCATGTGGGCACACTCATTCTAATAGTTCAATGTGCAAACCTCCATGTGGACACACTCATTGTAACAGTTCAGTGTGCACGAATCCACAGGGACACAATCATTCTTACAGTTCAGTGTGCACACCTCCATGTGGAAACCATCATTCTAACATTTCAGTGTGCACACCTCCACAGGGACACAATCATTCTAACAGTTCAGTGTGCACACCTCCATGCAGACACAGTCATTCTAACAGTTCAGTGTGCACACCTCCATGTGGACACAGTCATTCTAACAGTTCAGTGTGCACACCTCCATGTGGACACAGTCATTCTAACAGTTCAGTGTGCACACCTCCATGTGGACACAGTCATTCTAACAGCTCAGTGTGCACACCTCCATGTGGACACACTCATTCTAACAGCTCAGTGCATACCTCCACAGGGACACAGTCATTCTAACAGTTCAGTGTGCACACCTCCATGTGGACACAATCATTCTAACATTCAGTGTGCACAACTCCACAGGGACACTCTCAATCTAAAAGTTCAGTGTTCACACCTCAATGTGGACACAATCATTCTAACAAATCAGTGTGCACACCTCCATGTGGACACACTCATTCTAACAGTTCAGGGTGTATAACTCCATGTGGACACATTAATTCTAAGAGTTCAGTGTGCACACCTCCATGTGGACACACTCATTCTAACAGTTCAGTGTGCACACCTCCACAGGGACACACTCATTCTAACAGTTCAGTGTGCACACCTCCACAGGGACACACTCATTCTTAAAGTTCAGTGTGCACATCTCCATGTGTGCACACTCATTCTAACTCTTCAGTGTGCACACCTCCATGTGGACACACTCATTCTAACAGTTCAGTGTGCACAAATCCAGAGGGACACACTCATTCTAACAGTTCAGTGTGCACACCTCCACATGGACACACTCATTCTAACAGTTCAGTGTGCACACCTCCATGTGGACACACTCATTCTAACATTTCAGTGTGCACACCTCCACAGGGACACACTCATTCTAACAGTTCAGTGTGCACACCTCCATGTGGGCACACTCATTCTAATAGTTCAGTGTGCACATTTCCATGTGGATACATTCTAACAATTCAGTGTGCTCACCTCCATGTAGACACACTCATTCTAACAGTTCAGTGTGCACACCTCCATGTGGACACACTCATTGTAACAGTTCACTGTGCACACCTCCATGTGGGCACACTCATTCTAACAGTTCAGTGTGCACACCTACATGTGGGCACACTCATTCTAACAGTTCAGTGTGCACACCTCCATGCAGACACAGTCATTCTAACAGTTTAGTGTGCACACCTCCATGTGGACACATTCTAACAGTTCAGTGTGCACACCTCCACAGGGACACACTCATTCTAACAGTTCAGTGTGCACACCTCCATGTGGGCACACTCATTCTAACTGTTCAGTGTGCACACCGCCATGTGGACACACTCATACTAACAGTTCAGTGTGCACACTTCCATGTGGACAAATTCTAACACTTCAGTGTGCACACCTCCATGTGGACACACTAATTCTAACAGTTCTGTGTGCACACCTCCATGTGGGAACACTCATTCTAATAGTTCAATGTGCAAACCTCCATGTGAACACACTCATTGTAACAGTTCAGTGTGCACGAATCCACAGGGACACAATCATTCTTACAGTTCAGTGTGCACACTTCCATGTGGACACCATCATTCTAACAATTCAGTGTGCACACCTCCATGTGGGCACAATCATTCTGAGAGTTCAGTGTGCACACCTCCATGTGGGCACACTCATTCTACCAGTTCACTGTGCACACCTCCATGTGGGCACACTCATTCTAACAATTCTGTGTGCACACCTCCATGTGGGCACACTCATTCTAACAGTTCAGTGTGCACACCTCCATGTGGACACACTCATTCTAACTGTTCAGTGTGCACACCTCCATGTGGACACACTCATTCTAACAGTTCAGTGCACACACCTCCATGTGGATAAATTCTAACACTTCAGTGTGCACACCTCCATGTGGACACACTCGTTCTAACATTTCAGTGTGCACACCTCCACAGGGACACACTCATTCTAACAGTTCAGTGTGCACACCTCGATGTGGACAAATTCTAACATTTCAGTGTGCACACCTCCATGTGTACACACTCATTCTAACATTTCAGTGTGCACACCTCCACAGGGACACACTGTTTCTAACAGTTCAGTGTGCACACCTCCATGTGAACACACTCATTCTAACTTTTCAGTGTGCACACCTCCACAGGGACACAATCATTCTAACAATTCAGTGTGCACACCTCCATGTGGGCACACTCATTCTAACAGTTCAGTGTGCACACCTCCATGTGGACACATTCAAACAGTTCAGTGTGCACCCCTCCACAGGGACACACTCATTCTAACATTTCAGTGTGCACACCTCCACAGGGACACAATCATTCTAACAGTTCAGTGTGCAAACCTCCATGTGGACACACTCATTCTAACAGTTCAGTGTGCACACCTCCACAGGGACACAATCATTCTAACAATTCAGTGTGCACACCTCCATGTGGACACACTCATTCTAACAGTTCAGTGTGCACACCTCCATGTGGACACACTCATTCTAACAGCTCAGTGTGCACACCTCCATGTGGACACACTCATTCTAACAGCTCAGTGGATACCTCCACAGGGACACAGTCATTTTAACATTTCAGTGTGCACACCTCCACAGGGACACAATCATTCTAACAGTTCAGTGTGCACACCTCCATGCAGACACAGTTATTCTAACAGTTCAGTGTGCACACCTCCATGTGGACACAGTCATTCTAACAGCTCAGTGTGCACACCTCCATGTGGACACACTCATTCTAACAGCTCAGTGCATACCTCCACAGGGACACAGTCATTCTAACAGTTCAGTGTGCACACCTCCATGTGGACACAATCATTCTAACATTCAGTGTGCACAACTCCACAGGGACACACTCAATCTAAAAGTTCAGTGTTCACACCTCAATGTGGACACAATCATTCTAACAAATCAGTGTGCACACCTCCATGTGGACACACTCATTCTAACAGTTCAGGGTGCATAACTCCATGTGGACACATTAATTCTAAGAGTTCAGTGTGCACACCTCCATGTGGACACACTCATTCTAACAGTTCAGTGTGCACACCTCCACAGGGACACACTCATTCTAACAGTTCAGTGTGCACACCTCCACAGGGACACACTCATTCTAACAGTTCAGTGTGCACACCTCCATGTGTGCACACTCATTCTAACACTTCAGTGTGCACACCTCCATGTGGACACACTCATTCTAACAGTTCAGTGTGCACAAATCCACAGAGACACACTCATTCTAACAGTTCAGTGTGCACACCTCCATGTGGACAAATTCTAACAGTTCAGTGTGCACACCTCCATGTGGACACACTCATTCTAACAGTTCAGTGTGCACACCTCCACAGGGACACACTCATTCTAACAGTTCAGTGTGCACACCTCCACAGGGACACACTCATTCTAACAGTTCATTGTGCACACCTCCATGTGTGCACACTCATTCTAACACTTCAGTGTGCACACCTCCATGTGGACACACTCATTCTAACAGTTCAGTGTGCACAAATCCACAGGGACACACTCATTCTAACAGTTCAGTGTGCACACCTCCACATGGACACACTCATTCTAACAGTTCAGTGTGCACACCTCCATGTGGACAAATTCTAACACTTCAGTGTGCACACCTCCATGTGGACACACTCATTCTAACAGTTAAGTGCGCACATCTCCATGTGGACACACTCATTCTAACAGTTCAGTGTGCACACCTCCATGTGGACACACTCATTCTAACAGTTCAGTGTGCACACCTCCTTGTGGACACACTCATTCTAACAGTTCAGTGTGCACACCTCCACAGGGACACACTCATTCTACCAGTTCAGTGTGCACACCTCCATGTGGACACACTCATTCTAACAGTTTAATGTGCACACCTCCATGTGGACACATTCTAGCAATTCAGTGTGCTCACCTCCAGTAGACACACTCATTCTATCATTTCAGGGTGCACACCTCCACAGGGACACAATCATTCTAACAGTTCAGTGTGCACAATTCCATGTGGACACAATCATTCTAACAGTTCAGTGTGCACACCTCCATGAGGACATACTCATTGTAACAGTTCAGTGTGCTCACCTCCTTGTAGACACACTCATTCTAACAGTTCAGTGTGCACACCTCCATGTGGACACACTCATTGTAACAGTTCAGTGTGCACACCTCCATGTGTGCACACTCATTCTAACAGTTCAGTGTGCACACCTCCATGTGGACACACTCATTGTAACAGTTCAGTGTGCACACCTCCATGTGGGCACACTCATTCTAACATTTCAGTGTGCACACCTCCATGTGGACACACTCATTCTAACAGTTCAGTGTGCACACCTCCACGGGTACACACTCATTCTAACAGTTCAGTGTGCACACCTACATGTGGACTCATTCTAACAGTTCAGTGTCCACACCTCCATGTGGACACAATCATTCTAACAGTTCAGTGTGCACACCTCCATGTGGACACACTCATTCTAACAGTTCAGTGTGCACACCTCCATGTGGGCACACTCATTCTAACAGTTCAGTGTGCACACCTCCATGTGGACACACTCATTCTAATAGTTCAGTGTTCACTCCTCCATGTGGGCACACTCATTCCAACAGTTCAGTGTGGACTCCTCCTTGTGGACACACTCATTCTAACAGTTCAGTGTGCACACCTACATGTGGACACACTCATTCTAATAGTTCAGTGTGCACACCTCCATGTGGACACACTCATTCTAACAGTTAAGTGCGCACATCTCCATGTGGACACACTCATTCTAACAGTTCAGTGTGCACACCTCCATGTGGACACACTCATTCTAACAGTTAGGTGTGCACACCTCCATGTAGACAAACTCATTCTAACATTTCAGAGTGCACACCTCCACAGGGACACAATCATTCTAACAGTTCAGTGTGCACACCTCCATGCAGACACAGTCATTCTAACACTTCAGTGTGCACACCTCCATGTGGACACAGTCATTCTAACAGTTCAGTGTGCACACCTCCATGTGGACACAGTCATTCTAACAGCTCAGTGTGCATACCTCCATGTGGACACACTCATTCTAACAGCTCAGTGGATACCTCCACAGGGACACAGTCATTCTAACAGTTCAGTGTGCACACATCCATGTGTACACAATCATTCTAACAGTTCAGTGTGCACAACTCAACAGGGACACACTCAATCTAAAAGTTCAGTGTTCACACCTCAATGTGGACACAATCATTCTAACAAATCAGTGTGCACACCTCCATGTGGACACACTCATTCTAACAGTTCAGGGTGCATAACTCCATGTGGACACACTCATTCTAAGAGTTCAGTGTGCACACCTCCATGTGGACACACTCATTCTAACAGTTCAGGGTGCATAACTCCATGTGGACACACTCATTCTAACAGTTCAGTGTGCACACCTCAATGTGGACACATTCTAACAGTTCAGTGTGCACACCTCCATGTAGACACACTCATTCTAACATTTCAGTGTGCACACCTCCACAGGGACACACTCATTCTAACAGTTCAGTGTGCACCCCTCCACAGGGACACACTCATTCTAACAGTTCAGTGTGCACACCTCCACAGGGACACAATCATTCTAACAGTTCAGTGTGGACACCTCCATGTGGACACACTCATTCTAACAGTTCAGTGTGCACACCTCCACAGGGACACAATCATTCTAACAATTCAGTGTGCACACCTCCATGTGGACACACTCATTCTAACAGTTCAGTGTGCACACCTCCATGTGGACACACTCATTCTAACAGCTCAGTGTGCACACCTCCATGTGGACACACTCATTCTAACAGCTCAGTGGATACCTCCACAGGTACACAGTCATTTTAACATTTCAGTGTGCACACCTCCACAGGGACACAATCATTTTAACAGTTCAGTGTGCACACCTCCATGCAGACACAGTTATTCTAACAGTTCAGTGTGCACACCTCCATGTGGACACAGTCATTCTAACAGCTCAGTGTGCACACCTCCATGTGGACACACTCATTCTAACAGCTCAGTGCATACCTCCACAGGGACACAGTCATTCTAACAGTTCAGTGTGCACACCTCCATGTGGACACAATCATTCTAACATTCAGTGTGCACAACTCCACAGGGACACACTCAATCTAAAAGTTCAGTGTTCACACCTCAATGTGGACACAATCATTCTAACAAATCAGTGTGCACACCTCCATGTGTACACACTCATTCTAACAGTTCAGGGTGCATAACTCCATGTGGACACATTAATTCTAAGAGTTCAGTGTGCACACCTCCATGTGGACACACTCATTCTAACAGTTCAGTGTGCACACCTCCACAGGGACACACTCATTCTAACAGTTCAGTGTGCACACCTCCACAGGGAGACACTCATTCTAACAGTTCAGTGTGCACACCTCCATGTGTGCACACTCATTCTAACACTTCAGTGTGCACACCTCCATGTGGACACACTCATTCTAACAGTTCAGTGTGCACAAATCCACAGAGACACACTCATTCTAACAGTTCAGTGTGCACACCTCCATGTGGACAAATTCTAACAGTTCAGTGTGCACACCTCCATGTGGACACACTCATTCTAACAGTTCAGTGTGCACACCTCCACAGGGACACACTCATTCTAACAGTTCAGTGTGCACACCTCCACAGGGACACACTCATTCTAACAGTTCATTGTGCACACCTCCATGTGTGCACACTCATTCTAACACTTCAGTGTGCACACCTCCATGTGGACACACTCATTCTAACAGTTCAGTGTGCACAAATCCACAGGGACACACTCATTCTAACAGTTCAGTGTGCACACCTCCACATGGACACACTCATTCTAACAGTTCAGTGTGCACACCTCCATGTGGACAAATTCTAACACTTCAGTGTGCACACCTCCATGTGGACACACTCATTCTAACAGTTAAGTGCGCACATCTCCATGTGGACACACTCATTCTAACAGTTCAGTGTGCACACCTCCATGTGGACACACTCATTCTAACAGTTCAGTGTGCACACCTCCTTGTGGACACACTCATTCTAACAGTTCAGTGTGCACACCTCCACAGGGACACACTCATTCTAACAGTTCAGTGTGCACACCTCCATGTGGACACACTCATTCTAACAGTTCAATGTGCACACCTCCATGTGGACACATTCTAGCAATTCAGTGGGCTCACCTCCATGTAGACACACTCATTCTATCATTTCAGGGTGCACACCTCCACAGGGACACAATCATTCTAACAGTTCACTGTGCACAATTCCATGTGGACACAATCATTCTAACAGTTCAGTGTGCACACCTCCATGAGGACATACTCATTGTAACAGTTCAGTGTGCTCACCTCCTTGTAGACACACTCATTCTAACATTTCAGTGTGCACACCTCCACAGGGACACAATCATTCTAACAGTTCAGTGTGCACAACTCCATGTGGACACACTCATTCTAACAGTTCAGTGTGCACACCTCCATGTGGACACACTCATTGTAACAGTTCAGTGTGCACACCTCCATGTGGGCACACTCATTCTAACATTTCAGTGTGCACACCTCCATGTGGACACACTCATTCTAACAGTTCAGTGTGCACACCTCCACGGGTACACACTCATTCTAACAGTTCAGTGTGCACACCTCCATGTGGACTCATTCTAACAGTTCAGTGTCCACACCTCCATGGGGACACAATCATTCTAACAATTCAGTGTGCACACCTCTATGTGGACACACTCACTCTAACAGTTCAGTGTGCACACATCCCTGTGGACAAATTCTAACACTTCAGTGTGCACACCTCCATGTGGACACACTCATTCTAACATTTAGTGTGCACACCTCCATGTGTACACATTCTAACAGTTCAGTGTGGACACCTCCATTTGGACACACTCATTCTAACAGTTCAGTGTGCACACCTCCATGTGGGCACACTCATTCAAACAGTTCAGTGTGCACACCTTCATGTGGACATACACATTCTAACAGTTCAGGTGAACACTTCCACAGGGGCACACTCATTCTAACAGTTCAGTGTGCACACCTCCATGTGGGCACACTCATTCTAACAGTTCAGTGTGCACACCTCCATGTGGGCAC